>NC_134819.1:37871824-37876824 GCF_046742065.1 Oratosquilla oratoria | reverse complement strand
CGATGATAAACACCGAACTATATTTCGATTCAGCATTTTATCGTTTTTCTTATGCTCCCGTGATTTTTTTTTTTTTTTTTTTTTTTTTTTTTTTTTACATTCACTGGTGGCGCAATTGGAAGCGTGTTCGTCTCGCAATTTCTAGTAATGGATTCGAATCCCGCACTCATTTCCGATTCCCAGCAGTGACTGTTACCTGCTCCAACAATCCAAGAAGCACATAGGGCAAAGGTGATAGATTTGGCCGCAGCTTCTCAGCGCCTCCTAGCGTATACCTCTCACCCCTCTCGACGCACATGAGAGTGAATACCAGCTGGTCTTCAGATTCTCTGGAAGCAGAAGAAGCAAATATGAGAGAACTGTAGCCATCAATCACCCCCTGCTATTCCTTGACATCGCCTGAACAGCACGAGAGATGTTTAACCTCGCTTGCCTCACCTCCCCCCCCCTTTTTTTTCCTCAATCATATCACAATAAATCACCGTCTGAATGAACTTATATTGCAACACTTCATGGTCAGAATAGGGACAATCAAGGCCTTATCTTGACCTTACCGAGAGCCCCCCCACACACACTTTTTTTTTTCCCTCATTCATGTCGCAAAAAATAATCGTCCTTATTAGATGAAGTTATATAGCAATACCTCATGCCCCCCTTATTTTTTCTCTGCCATATCACAACAAATTACTGCCCTTATTTGATGAAATTATATAGTTATACATCATGTTCTGACTAAGGCCAATCTGGGCCTTATCTTGACCTTCCCGAAAAACCACCGCACTGTCCTTAGTGCCTCAGAATTAAGGTCGGTTCGGTGGGGCTGACCAATTTTGGAGGGATTTTCAATAAGGCTGAGATCAAATTAAGGTTACCCTTATTCCAATTCAATCATTCAACTTTATCGAGAAGGATTGCGTTTTTCATATCGGATCATTTATTCATTTAATTTACCTTGTTTTATTTATTTCATTTATTTTTCCGATTATTGATCTCTTTGTATTTATTTACATTTTTTTTTTTTACTTTGCTATATACTTAACCATGTTTTTATTTGTTTACCTATTGCTCTATCAATTTATTCCCTTATTTATTTAATTATATATACATTTCTTTATTCATTTGTTTATATACTTATTTATTTACTCATTTATTGTTCATTCGTTTATACATATATCGATTTGTATATTCATTTATTTACTTTTTTAGTTATTAATTTTTCTATTCACTTATCTATTCATGAATATATTTGTCTGAAATATTAATTATTCATTACTTTTTTTTGGCAAAATTACATATCTAGGTCTTCTACCTTGCACTTTCGTCGTTTAGCATAAGTACCAACATATGGCGCGATGACACAGTACAACTTTTTGTTCAAAGTTTAGATTTTTCGTTCAAATGAGAACCAGTATTTCGCTTCTGGTACATTTCTGAATCGACAGGCAGGAAACAGATAACTGACGGTATTCATGCCTAGCTACCTCCGAGAGAGAATAACAATATATGTAAATGTATGTGCACGTATATATACATATATATATATATATATACATATATATATGTATATATATATATATACATATATATCTGTATATATATATACATATATATATATATGTACACATGTATATATATAAATATATACGTATGTATATATATATAGAAATATATATATATATATACATATATATGAAAAAATCCCACTGTCGGAGAAAGTAAACGGATGAAGAATAGAATTAACTGTATATTTCGACCACTTTCTTTGATGATCTATAGTCAATACAAAGAGATACAATGGGAACATGAGAAGGTGGCTCAAATAGCTCTAGCTTGGTAATGATTGCTGTCTTCCAGGCCATCTACATTGGATAAAAGTTATTTCATTACTAATGTTGTTAAACAATCTGATAACCATTATCTTTTAGATGTATTAGAATGTGGGTAATTTTTTATTAATGATGACTCGATGATCTTCCTCTGGAAACTGCACTTAGAGTTGTAGATGATTTCTACTTTCTCCCAATTTATGCGATGGTTTTTCATGAAGGTGTGTAGAAATACGGCAGTTTTCTTGTGCATATTTCACGGAGTTCTTATGTTCTTTAATTCTTGTTTTGAGGCCTCTTCCCTTTTGGTACCAATAAACCTGTTCACAATCTCTACAAGGTAATTTGTAAACTCCTCTGCTGTTATCTCTATGATGGATATTTACCACTTTACTGAATAGGCTGTTGGGATAGTTGAACACAACATTTATTTTATCCTTACATATTTTTTAAATGTATTATATTATTAAGTGCTAGAATGATACATTTCTTACCCCAATCAAACTTACTACAGGAGTTAGGAGTAATTTTGTAGAAACTCATTTTATCTTTGCTGGGCTTTTGAACTTAAGAACATAAGAATGAAGGAGAATGCAAGAGAACATAAGGCCTACACTAGGCAGCACCGTATCCATCACCACCTATCATCCCAATCCATAAAGTTGTCTAATCGTTTCTTAAAACAACTGATAGTTTCAGCGCTTACTACATGGTTATTAAGTCTATTCCATTCGTCGACCACCCTATTAGTAAACCAATTCTTGCCTATTTCCTTCTTAAATCTAAATTTGCCCAGTTTAAATCCATTACTGCGAGTCCTGCCCTTTTGTTTTAATATGATGACCTCGTTTGCATCACCCTTGTTAAAACCATTGATTCACTTGAACACCTCTATTAGATCACCCCGCACTCTGCGTCTTTCCAGAGAGTGTAAGTTAAGGTGCCTAAGCCTCTCTTCGTAAGGTAAATTTCTGAGTCCATGTATCATTTTGGTCATTCTTCTCTACTGATTCTAGTGAATTGATGTCCATTCTATAGGACGGAGACCAAAACTGTACCGCATAGTAAAGGATGGGTATAACTATCGCTAGATAGAGCTTAATAATTACCTCTGCACTTCTTTTCGTTACCGCCCTAGCAATGAAACCTAATGCTCTGTCAGCTTTATTCCTGGCGCTAATGCACTGTTTCCTGGTTTTAAGGTCCGGACTCACTAGAACTCCCAAGTCTCTCTCGCACTCAGTTTTCTCTAAAAACGTGTTATCTAAGCTGTATCTATTTTCGGGTCGTGTAGCCATTTCACCGACCATGTGAAGAATTTGTTAAGATCATCCTGCAGAATCTCTGCGTCATCTCCTGACCTAATTAGGCGTCCTATTTTAGTGTCGTCCGCAAACTTACTAACATCACTATTTATCCCATCGTCTAAGTCATTTATGTACATAATGAACAACAAGGGACCCAAAACCGAGCCCTGGGTGACCTGGGTGACCCGCTGTTTTCTGCTACTAATCCAACCTCTAATCCATTCTAACACTTTTCCTCCTATGCCATGGGCTTTGATTTTATCTATTAGTCTCTGATGTGGCACCTTGTCGAACGCTTTGCTAAAGTCAAAGTAAATAACATCGTAATTATCATTGTTATCTGACGCCTTATATACTTTAGTGTAAAATGATATAAGATTAGTCACACATGACTTATCCTTGGAGAAACCATTCTCTGTATCACGAATTAAATTGTCTTTCGATGTGTTCTCTGAGTCTATTTACTATTACTGATTCAAGCATTTTTCCTATAACCGATGTCAAACTGATTAGCCTGTAGTTGCATATAGACGATCTATCTCCCTTCTTAAAAACAGGAACAACGTTTGCCTGCCTCCAACCAATAGGCACAAAGCCAGTGTCTACCGATTTATTAAATATTTCAGTTAACTGGTCAAAGATTTCAAATTTACACTCCTTAAGCATTCTCGGAAAATTTTCGTCCGGACCCGGGGATTTTGTAATTTCAAGTCTTTCAATCTGCTTGACTACTTCTTCTTTACTAATGCTGATATTAGATAGACTACTTTCTTCATCCCCTCTAAAAATCAGATCGCAGTCAGGTACTTTATCTAACCTCTCATTAGTAAACACCGAGAGAAAATAATTATTAAACTCCTCACTCATTGTTTCCTCCGATTCTATCATGATATTTTCACCGTTTTAATTGGTCTTATTCTTTATTTTCTGTTTTATAGAGATAAAAGAAATCCTTTGGGTTGGATCTTGCTTGACTGACAACCTTAATTTCATAATTACGTTTTGCTGTACGTGTATTCCTTTTAACCAGCTTTGCCATTTCGTTATATTTTGATCTAAAGTGTATTTCCCCGTTTTTATTTTTACGTAAAATCCTCTTTTTTATTCCGATCTCATGTTTTCTGTGCATTAATAATTAGATCAGTTAGATTCCTATACATTTCATCCAAATTGCTGACCTGTCTATTGAGCCCCCGCCCCCAAGTGATAGGAACCAATTTGGATAACCTATTTTTGTAAGCTGGGAATGTATTGTGGCTATTTCAGTTTCTAAGAAAGGTGGACTGCAAATTCTGAGGGCTCTGAGAAATAGGCCCTGAGCTATACTGTATTTAATTTTGTCTGGGTGATGGCTGAAAAAATGTAGATAGCTTCCTGTATGTGTGAGCTCTCTGTACACAAAGGAATACAAAGGCGGAGCATGCCGACAGGAGACCTTTAGGTCCATATCTAGGTCGGATGCGAAAAAAATCATAATAATAATATAATGATAAATAAAAACTATAATAATGTTAATAACAAATAAAATACATACATAAATGCATAGTTATAGTTAAATAATAAACAAACAGGTAAATAGTAAATAATAATAGATTGACATATAACTAATAATAAATAAAAATCAAACAGACAAATGTTAACAAAACAAAAACAAATAATATAAAATAAATTATAATCATTACAGCATCTTCCTTAGGTGTTTATCTAAATGATTCTTAAAGCTTCGAACTGAACTACATTGCACTACCTATGCAGGAAGTTTATTCCATTCATTAACTACACGGTAGGCAAAGTTGTTTCTACCTACTTCCAAATTGAATCTATTTCCGGACAGTTTGAGACCATTTTTTCTTGTCTGATTCTCATT
>NC_134819.1:37861824-37866824 GCF_046742065.1 Oratosquilla oratoria | reverse complement strand
ACTTGTTCAAGACTTAGTTGCTTTATTACAATCTAAAGTAACAATTACGATTACAGGCTATTTGGGAAAACCTGACCAAAGTGGAAGGTGAAAATTATGTTTGAATGATCATCGATATAGACCTTAAGTAATCTAAGCCAGCTAATGTTGTTCTTGGTCGGCTTCCAAGTTACCTGTATTCGTTCTCAGGTAGTCCAGAGCTTACTTAGACATGAGCACATGAACTTCAGTAGGTAATTAAGACAAGGATAAAAACAAATGGAACTATGTAGAGCTTTTTCCATTCGTTCAGTAAAGAAAAATCAAAAGCAGTAATGACTAGAGTGATGAGAAAAAGTAAATAAAAAAGAGAGAGAATGGACACTGCTACTCAAATACAGAAAATGGCTCGGTGATAAAACATACGACCATCAATCTGATTTTTCTTGCTGGCTTTTGTGTCCAGATTTGGACGAATTTTATCACCATGCTAAAATGTTCTATCAAGGTCAAAATTTGGAATCCAAATAAAAAGGTATAGTATACAAAAAGCAATGATAACTCATCTATACTTTTGTATAACTCATGAGAACGCAGGTATTGTGACACCACACATGTGTGCTTTCCTGATGGTGCACTACCAAATCATCATAACAGAAATCTTTAACAACACCCTGAAATTTTAAGGTGAGGTGGAAGCACCAGAAAGCGCCTAGTTTTTGCCGATACAAAGGATTACAAAGGCGGAGCATGCCGACAGGAGACCTTTTGATCCATATCTAGGTCGGATGCGAAAAAAAATCATATTAATAATAAATAAAAACTATAATAATGTAAATAACAAATAAAATACATAAATAAATGCATAGGTATAGTTAAATAATAAACAAACAAGTAAATAGTAAATAATAATAAATTGACATATAACTAATGATAAATGAAAATCAGACAGACAAATGATAACAAAACAAATACAGATACAGCGACCTTTGCCCAAGGTGTTAGCACATGTTAGGCAAATGGTAGTCACCAGTAACTACTGAGGCTCATTTTGACAGGCGCCAAGGGATTCCATTCACCTGAGAACATCAACCATCATGGTTGCAAAAAAAAAAAATGTAAAATCCTTTGTATTGACTCCGGTCTAGCCAAACGTTAACTTCACTCTCTCTCTCTCTCTCTCTCTCTCTCTCTCTCTCTCTCTCTCTCTCTCTCTCTCTCTCTCTCTCTCTCTCTCTCTCTCTCTCTCTCTCTCTCTCTCTCTCTCTCTCTATTCTCTCTCTCTCTCTCTCTCTCTCTCTCTCTCTCTCTCTCTCTCTCTCTCTCTCTCTCTCTCTCTCTCTCTCTCTCTCTCTCTCTCTCTTTCTTTATTCTTTGTTACAACTGGGTTCCACCGATTTGCCGTGTGAAAATCAGACAGACAAATGATAACAAAACAAATACAGATACAGCGACCTTTGCCCAAGGTGTTAGCACATGTTAGGCAAATGGTAGTCACCAGTAACTACTGAGGCTCATTTTGACAGGCGCCAAGGGATTCCATTCACCTGAGAACATCAACCATCATGGTTGCAAAAAAAAAAAAATGTAAAATCCTTTGTATTGACTCCGGTCTAGCCAAACGTTAACTTCACTCTCTCTCTCTCTCTCTCTCTCTATATATATATATATATATATATATATATATATATATATATATATATATATATATATTCTCTCTCTCTCTCTCTCTCTCTCTCTCTCTCTCTCTCTCTCTCTCTCTCTCTCTCTCTCTCTCTCTCTCTCTCTCTCTCTTTCTCTTCTCTCTCTCTCTCTTCTCTCTCTCTCTCTCTCTCTCTCTCTCTCTCTCTCTCTCTCTCTCTCTCTCTCTATCTCTCTCTCTCTCTCTCTCTCTCTCTCTTCTCTCTCTCTCTCTCTCTCTCTCTCTCTCTCTCTCTCTCTCTCTCTCTCTCTCTCTCTCTCTCTCTCTCTCTCTCTCTCTCTCTCTCTCTTTATTCTTTGTTACAACTGGGTTCCACCGATTTGCCGTGTGTCATGTACTGGACAAACCAATTTCCAATACGTCGTCTGCCTTTAGCTGCAACTTTTCAGTTTTATTCTTTTTTTTTCAACTTGGATTGCATTTTTTGTCTGCTGTGCGTCATCTGCTTTTTTGCAATGCTCTTTTTTTTCAGTTGCGTTCGTCAGTTTCCTCGTACATCGTCTGCCGTGTCCGTCAACGCCTCATGGGTCGTTGGGTTTTAGATTTTATTTTCTAGTTTGGTTTCATTTCGTTTCATTCGCAAGGTCCGCCATCCATCTACCGAGCCCAAAGTCCCGCCAACTCTCCATTCTTCGTTTGCGTTCCATTGTCATTTTGCAGAAGTTTGAAAAGTGACAATAAGTTCTCGACGCTTTGCTGATTGCTGTCAATATCAATAAAAACATAAGAACATAAAAATGAAGGAGACTGCAAGAGACCATAAGTCCTACACTAGGCAGTTCCATCTCCATTTTCATATATCATCCCCATCCATAAAGTTATCTAACCTTTTCTTAAAACAGCCGATAGTTTCAGCGTTCACTACATGGTTACTAAGTCTATTCCATTCGTTGAACACTCCATTGGTAAACCAGTTCTTGCCTATTTTCTTCTTAAATCTAAATTTGTCCAGTTAGAATCCATTATTGTGAGTCGTGGCCCTTTGTCTTAATATGATGACCTTGTCTGCATCATCCTTGTTAAAGCTCTGCATTAAAAATACCCTCTTTACTTGTCTTTCTGGCAAAGAAAAATAAAAAGACTCCATGTCCTCTTCCATGATAAAATTCTACATTTATCAACATCCTTTCTAATGGATGCACTGGTGGTGTCATCAGAAGCGTGCTGGTCTCGCTTTCGCTGAGTTGTGGGTTCGAATCCCACACCTCTGATTCCCAGCAGTGAATTTTATCTGCCCCAGCAGTCCCAGCACATAGAAGAAAGGCTCATTTTTCCTACTAGACGATATACACCAGTAAGTATTCCGGATTTTATTGTCCCAAGAATATGAGTACAATATATATCCTCCTTTTAGGATCTCGGTGGACGAGCGTGCTAGCCCCGGTGTCACACTGTCCGGCGCCGACGTTGCGGCATGTTGTTGGCTCTAGCAAAGTCTCCCTTATTAGGAGTCATTAGGCTCGAAAGGTTATGAAAGTAATTTAAACAGGGTGAGGTGGTTATTGTTACATAAAGCTCTGGGATTCGCCAGGTGATTTTATTAATCTAATTGAACTTGCAAACATAATCTGACCGCATCTGGCGCCGCCGCATAGTGTGACATCAGGCTTAGAGCGTCAGTACCTTGTGGCCAAGATCTTAAATGGAGGCAGTTCGAGTCCTACCTTGTATCAAGCGAGTTTGTTTAAAAAAAAAAAGAAAAAAAATCCTCCATAAGATGGCACTGTAGACCTCTATAAGTGGAAATCCATGACGTCATTTCTATGGTTCGTTATTTCCCGCGTGCTGATAGCTTATCCGATAGTTGCCAAAATACATCGAGAACGACCTACCTGTGTGATTAACCTCTCCGACAGAACCGTCCGTACGGATTGGTCATTAGGTCGGAAACGGCCGTATTGTGACAGGTACTTCAGAGAGGAATTGACCGTTGTGCAACAGCGTCGCATAAACTCGAGCTAACGTCACGTTTTCCCGAGAACCATGAGAGCGCGCCGTAATTCCTAAAGTTTGCGAGCTTTGTCATGCGCGCAGTGGGGGATTTGTAATAAAACGCTCTCCATTTGCAATCAGGCCCGACCAAGCCTGACCTGCTCCCCGCGAGCCGATCACATTTTTTCCTGTTTAACAAAGAATATTGGTAAGGCAGAGCATTTTAATCGTCACCGTCATCATCATCATCGTCATCGTCATGGTCATGGTCATGGTCATCGTCATGGTCATCGTCATGGTCATGGTCATGGTCATGGTCATGGTCATGGTCATGGTCATCGTCATCGTCATCGTCATCGTCATCGTCATCGTCATCGTCATCGTCATCGTCATTGTCATTGTCATTGTCATCGTCATCGTCATCGTCATCGTCATCGTCATCGTCATCGTCATCGTCATCGCCGTCATCGTCATCGTCATCGCCGTCATCGTCATCGTCATCGTCATCGTCATCGTCATCGTCATCGTCATCGTCATCGTCATCGTCATCGTCATCGTCATCGTCATCGTCATCGCCATCGTCATCGTCATCGTCATCGTCATCGTCATCGCCGTCATCGTCATCGCCTTCATCGTCATGGTCAACGTCGTCGTCGTCCATTAGGAGTAGGTGCCGGTGTGTGTGTTGGGGGGGGGGGGTTACTGCGTCGCTTAGTTCACACGCTGTTGCCAATCCCTACGGTTTTCCGTTGAATAACGACTTAGGAGCATTTCGAGCTACGAACCGCCGTTCGGAACGTGACTCGTTCGTAAGTTCAGCAGTATATATAGATCACATTTAGGCCCGAATAGCTAACTTAGACTGAAGACACAACGAAGAAACCCACTCGAAGTCGGACATACATTGTACATTGCTACCATACCTTGTACCATTCCCGTACCAGATACTCCTCTATGTATTGCTGTGGAACGAGCTGTGGGGTACTTCAGGGATCTTTACCCAACTCCCTGGGGCCGTATACACAAAACTTTTTTGTTAGCCTTAACAATCTCTGCTAGCTAACAGAAAACCACTAAAAGTTATACACCAATGCTTAACTAACAACTGTTAGCTAGTAAACAGTTGTTTGTCAAGTTGCGCTAAACAGTGCTAAAGTTAGCAGATTATGAACGTGTAAATGGACGTATTATTAAAAATTGCACACATAAAACAGTGTTATTAATGCAGCTGTTCAAAATTTATTAATAGAGTATCATGATAACACATAGATATCGTATGTATGGTTTTTTAGGAGTACTTATTAACCAACGACAGATATTTTTGGACGAAGGCGCATTGTATAGGCGGCCGCGCCACAGACAAATCTTCCGACAGAAGACTCAACAA
>NC_134819.1:37844324-37854324 GCF_046742065.1 Oratosquilla oratoria | reverse complement strand
TACCTTTTCTTTTGAATGGCTGCTCTTCAGTCTTAGGCTGATGTCACACGGGCGGTCTACCCGCCTGACCGCGGCGGGTGAGACGCATTTCCCCACTTGAAACCGTCGCGGCCAGCCCGCCTGGCTATGTCAGACGAGAGGTTTTTTAGTGTTTTACATAGGAATCAATATAAAGCGGTTCCGCGGCGGCTGACCCGCTTTGCACCCGCGGCGGCCAACCCGCTCGTCTGAACACTGCCTCAATGTTATGTCGTCTCTTCATCTCATTGGCGGGTCCTCAGTCATGACGTCATGTCTCTTGTTCTGATTAGCTGGTCTTCAGTTGTGACGACATGCAACATTTTCAGATTTCGATTATTTCTATCCATTTATCTGTCTATCTATCTATCTATCTATCTATCTATCTATCTATCTATCTATCTATCTATCTATCTATCTATCTATCTATCTATCTATCTATCTATCTATCTATCTATCTATCTATCTATCTATCTATCTATCTATCTATCTATCTGTCTATCTATCTATCTATCTATCTATCTATCTATCTATCTATCTATCTATCTATCTATCTATCTATCTATCTATCTATCTATCTATCTATCTATCTATCTATCTATATTCCAAGAGCTTTTCTCTTCTTATAAGGGGAGCAGCCAAAGTCAAAGGCACGAACTTACATCCGTTTCCCTCTCATCCATCACTCTTCCCCCCCCCCCCACCTTTTGATCCATATCTAGTCGGATGCTCCATTAATTTTGCGATTATTTCTTTGCATAGTATAGTTTCTATAAACTGTATGATTGTTTTGGAAAACCGGACAAAAAAGAGAGGAAGATAGACACAGATGATCCCATACGGAGGTATGAAGCACAGAAGCCATAATTCCAAAACATTTAGGCTTTACTACATATGTTAAAACCATTATATTGCACTACTTGTTCCTCCTTATCTAGTAAGCAGATGAATTATCCGCAATATCCAATATACATCCTAAGTAAACTATTTTAATTTCTTAATATGTCCTTCATTGATAAAGATAAGACATTTTTGAAATCATCAATTCATTTATTATATTTCATAATTTTTCAGTTTTCATCATAATCAGTAAAATGTCAATAGCTTTCAGTCATCTATATTTTTTGTTGTATTCGTTTTCTTTAGGAAATGTCATACATACAATTCCTTTATTCATAGATTTCGCTTAAATTTATAAAATTCACTGTAAGAATACTCTAAAAGATGCATGAATCTGTAATCACACCGGAGAATTTCTAATTTATATGTATGAAATGTTTTACTCTCAAAGCCATTCCCTGTGTTTCACTCGGTTTTTACATTGAACTTGATGATTGGATCCTGCCTTCGCTTTCCTTCTCCATTACTGAACAAAAATATATTCTTAAAATTCATTGTTACCCCCCCACCCCTTCCTCCAGCCCCGCATGCTTCTTTCTTCAGTATCCCCTCCACCACATTAACCACCAATCCTCTTATGGGGGAACGATGCTTTCCTAGGGGTCCTCTTCCCCTGTAGGAAGTTAGTGCCTGCCACGCCCCTGGTCCAAGCCTCTGGTGAGTCGTCGGGTAAGTGCCGTGTCATCAGATCACGGAGTGCCAACGCGGTCCTCATGAGTTTACACCTGCCGGGAGAGGAGCGGCCGGAGCGCCCAGACCTGGTTCCGTTCCCCAAACCAAAACAATTACAACTTAGCTTTACACATATCTATTTCTCTTTTTCTCTCTCTCTTTCTTTCTTTCTCTCTCTTTCTCTCTCTATCTATATCTATCTATCTATCTATCTATCTATCTATCTATCTATCTATCTATCTATCTATCTATCTATCTATCTATCTATCTATCTATCTATCTATCTATCTATTTATTCATCTATCTATCTATCTACCTATCTATCTATCTATCTATCTATTTATCTATCTATCTATCTATCTATCTATCTATCTATCTATCTATCTATCTATCTAGATATCTATCTGTCTGTCTGTCTGTCTGTCTGTCTGTCTATCTATCTATCTATCTATCTATCTATCTATCTATCTCTATCTATCTATCTATCTATCTATCTATCTATCTATCTATCTATCTATCTATCTATCTATCTATCTATCTATCTATCTATCTATCTATCTATCTATCTATCTATCTATCTATCTATCTATCTATCTATCTATCTATCTATCTATCTATCTATCTATCTATCTATCTCTTTCTCTCTCTCTCTCTCTCTCTCTCTCTCTCTCTCTCTCTCTCTCTCTCTCTCTCTCTCTCTCTCTCTCTCTCTCTCTCTCTCTCTCTCTCTCTCTCTCTCTCTCTCTCTCTCTTATCTAACCTAATGCACACACACACACACACACACACACACACACACACACACACACACACACACACACACACACACACACACACACACACACACACACACACACACACACACATTCACGTGGCTCTAGAAAATACACACGTGCTTACGACACATACAAACGGACAGACTTTCTTTCCCTCTCAGCCATCAGCTTGATGTGTGAAGTCATCCCTTTCAGAACTTGGTCTCCTTTTTGCCTTTGCAGTTCACAGAATTCGATTCATTCTCCACAAGAACCAGATGTCCAGAGCCACGAGACATTTTTATATAACCAGCAGACGACAGTCACCATCACTGTATCTCTCTGTTTCTCTCTCTCTTTCTCAGTCTGTCTATCTGTGTTCCTAAGTGCATGGAAATTTACAAATACATGCTTTCATATATACCATATATACGAATATAAATGTATGTATATATGTATATATATATATATTTATATATACATATATATGTATATATATATATATATATATATTGTGTGTGTGTATATATATGTGTATACATATATATACATATATATATATATATATTGTGTGTGTGTATTGTGTGTGTGTGTGTGTGTGTGTGTGTGTGTGTGTGTGTGTGTTGTGTGTGTGTGTGTGTTGTGTGTGTGTGTGTGTGTGGTGTGTGTGTGTGTGGTGTGTGTGTGTGGTGTGTGTGTGTGTGTGTGTGTGTGTGTGTGTGTGTGTGTGTGTGTGTGTGTGTGTGTGTGTGTGTGTGTGTGTGTGTGTGTGTGTGTGTGTGTGTGTGTGTGTGTGTGTGTGTGAATTTGGTTTTATACACTTATATATGTATAAAAATATACACATGAAAATATGTACAGTATACGCTTGAATGTACGTATGCATGTATATATGTAGGTAGGTATTCATGTACTCCCAGTCAGTTTTAATCAGGCAAAGTAGACGTATGTGTCCTCCAATGATTGGAACTCTTCCTGGGTTAAGCTCGACCTGACTCACCGTTCCTATCCTCCTTAAAAAATTGCCGTTCATATAGTTTCTTCTTCTTCTTCTTCTTCTTCTTCTTCTTCTTCTTCTTCTTCTTCTTCTTTTTCTTTTTCTTTTTCTTCTTCTTCTTCTTCTTCTTCTTCTTCTTCTTCTTCTTCTTCTTCTTCTTCATCTTCTTCTTCTTCTTCTTTTTCTTTTTACTTCTCTCCCTCTTCTTCTTCTTCTTCTTTTTCTTCATCTTCTTCCTCTTCTTCTTCTTCTCTTCTTCTTCTTCTTCTTCTTCTTCTTCTCTTCTTCTTCTTCTTCTTCTTCTTCTTCTTCTTCTTCTTCTTCTTCTTCTTCTTCTTCTTCTTCTTCTTCTTCTTCTTCTTCTTCTTCTTCTTCTTCTTCTTCTTCTTCTTCTTCTTCTTCTTCTTCTTCTTCTTCTTCTTCTTCTTCTTCGCGTTCTTCTTCTTCTTCTTCTTCTTCTACCTTTTTCTTCTTCTTCTTCTTCTTTACTACTTCTTCCTCTTCTTTTCTTCTTCTCCTTCTTCTTCTTCTTCTTCTTCTTCTTCTTCTACTACTTCTTCTTCTTCTTCTACTTCTTCTTCTTCTTCTTCTTCATCTTCTTCTTCTTCTTCTTCTTCTTCTTCTTCTTCTTCTTCTTCTTCTTCTTCTTCTTCTTCTTCTTCTTCTTCTTCTTCTTCTTCTTCTTCTTCTTCTTCTTCTTCTTCTTTTTCTTCTTCTTCTTCTTCTTCTTCTTCTTCTTCTTCTTCTTCTTCTTCTTCTTCTTATTATTCTTTCTTCTTCTTCTTCTTCTTCTTCTTCTTCTTCTTCTTCTTCTTCTTCTTCTTCTTCTTCTTCTTCTTCTTCTTCTTCTTCTTCTTCTTCTTCTTCTTCTTCTTCTTCTTCTTCTTTTTGTCTCCTTTTTCTTCTTCTACTTCTTCTTCTCACTTCTTCTTTTTCTTCTCCTTCCTCTCTTGTTTCTTCTTTTTCTTCTTCTCCTTCTTCTTCTTCTTCTTTCTCTACTTTTTCTTCTTCTTCTTCTTCTTCTTCTTCGTCTTCTGCTTCTTCATCTCCTGTTTCTTCTTTTTCTCGTTCTTCTTTTTATTTTGCTTCTTTTTTCATTTTTCTTTTTCATCTTTTTCTTCTTCTGCATCTTCATCCTATCTTTTTTTAATTCTTTTCCGACCAATGTTCCTACAAGCTTTTTTCCAAGTTTGGCTAATACTTGCTCTGCATTTTCGAATTGTTGTCCTGCGTATAACAGTATTAGTCAGTCCTAATACTAGGATATGAACTGCAGAAATTGTTCACTATAAAGAAAAATATACCACTACGGACCTGTCACAAGCCAGAATAAAGTCTCTCAGAAGGGACATTAAACTGAAAGCGTTAAAACACTTCGACCCGCTCTCTACGAGCATCGGTGGAAGGGAAACAAGCGAATTGAACGCACCATTGGCCACAAGAGTCAGTCGTCCACAAAGCGTTATGACGTCACTGATAGTATTACGACGTCACGGGATGGCAGGCCACGTGATCTGCTTAGCGTTAATGTAGTTGTTTCCCGCTCGGTAATGCAGGTATGATGCCCCACCTGGCCGTAATTGTGACCGATTTTTCAAATTTGTATGAATGTATTTATGTATGTATGTATGTATGTATGTATGTATGTATGTATGTATGTATGTATGTATGTATGTATGTATGTATGTATGTATGTATGTATGTATGTATGTATGTATGTATGTATGCATGCATGTATGTATGTATGTATGTATGTATGTATGTATGTATGTATGTATGTATGTATGCATGCATGCATGCATGCATGTATGTATGTATGTATGTATGTATGTATGTATATATGTATGTATGTATGTATGTATGTATGTATGTATGTATGTATGTATGTATGTATGTATGTATGTATGTATGTATGCATGTTGTTTGTATGTATGTATGTATGTGTGTATGTATGTATGTATATGTATGTATGTATGTATGTATGTATGTATGTATGTATGTATGTATGTATGTATGTATGTATGTATGTATGTATGTATGTATGTATGTATGTATGTATGTATGTATGTACGTACGTATGTATGTACGTATGTATGTATGTATGTATGTATGTATGTATGTATGTATGTATGTATGTATGTATGTATGTATGTATGTATGTATGTATGTATGTATGTATGTATGTATGTATGTATGTATGTATGTATGTATGTATGTATGTATGTATGTATGTATGTATGTACGTACGTATGTATATGACACTCGACTAAAACATATGAATTTTTCCCTAAAAAAAAAAGCGTAGACTCAGAGGTGACTTGATACAGGTCTTTAAGATTCTAAAGGAAACTGACAGCATCAAACGTGACGAAATTTTCACACTGAATGTAAATCGGACAAAAAAATAATGGTTTCAAACTGTCAGGTAGTAGATCTAATTTGGAAGTGTGTAGAAATAACTTCGCCAACAGTGTAGTAAATGAATGTAATAAACTTCCAATAGAGGCAGTGTAATGTTCGAAGTTTTAATATTTATTTAGATAAACACCTACGGAATATAGCGTAATGCCTGCCATTTCTTTTATTCTATTTTATTTATTTATTCATTATTACCTATTTGTTTATTATCATTTATTGTTATTTATCTGCTTATATTTATAATCTTTTATTATTACTATTAGTCTGTCTATTTATTATTATTATTTATTTGTGTATTATCTATTATCATCTATTTATTTATTTATTTCATCTATTTTCTTCGCATCTGACCTAGTTATGGACAAAAATGTCTCCTGTCAGCATGTATATATATATTATCTATGCATGTACGTAAATTCAGCTCTTTTAGTCTAATGCTGGACCACTAGTCTATCCAGTGGGGTTCAATACAGTCTCTGCACTTCATCCCAGTAACTTAATTCGGGTTGGTAAGGGCGTATAGATAATACGGCGTACATATGATGCGTAAAGCGTTGGAATGGTTGTGGTTGTGAATGGAGGCTGAAACCAGTGCTCCATCAACTCGATGACACTGATTAGGCTCCAGCGCTGTAAAGCGATGCGGGCATACTCTGCACCTCTGATGTTCTTCGTTGCAGACAGGGGTTGGAAAGCCGTGAAAGTCTGATTTCAACAATTGATTATCAGTTCCTGGGAGATAGATGTATATATAAGATAGAAAGAAATCTACATATGTGTTTGGATCAATCAATAAACAAATAATTCATAACCAAATAAATGAATAAATAAATAGATGAATAAATAAACAAATATACTAATAAATTAAATAGATATACAAATGAGTATATAAATAAAGTAAACAGATGATTAAACATGTCTACACATGTTTTTGGATCCTGACCAACCTCTCCGACCCCCATCCCAGGAGGCACCTAAAGGTGATGGCACACTATAGCATGCTGCTTGCTTTTGAGACTTGGTTTGAGTAGAAACGACTACGGTTACAATACTCTTGACTTCTGCAAGAGCATCTCAACAATGTGTTTAACATTCGTATTTTAGGTTTAACTTCTTTTAGTTTGTCATTCAGCTTCTCACTACATGATTCATGAGTAATTTGATATTTGGAAATTTAAAAAAAAAAGAAAAATCGTAACCAAAGTCGTTTCTACTCAAAGTATCAAAAGCAAGAAGCATGCTAGTGAGAAATACCTAGTGTGCCACCGCCTTTAGCTTCACATTACACGTGTATGTCTACACAGACTCGAAAATTACGCTTCCTGAGCGTGGAAGGGGCGAGCGAGTGTCAAGTGTGTGTGTGTGTGCGTGTGTCTATTTTGGAGCGCCGGGGAAGGGGACGACCCCTGACTGAATTACGCCTCTTGCCAAAGCTACAACTCTGGAGGATTTTGAATGACCCTAGGACATCAGATTGAACCAGCATTGAGAGCAATTTGGAGAAGGTATCTTCTTCATACCTTGCATTTGTATTCCATCATCTTTACTCAAAAGCCCAGAACCCCCACCCACCCACCCCTGAGTATCCCTTCTCCTGATTGGCTCACCGAGCACATGAATAGAATGAAATAGATAATCGATTATCATCATCCATGTGTATTGTGTGTGTGTGTGTGTGTGTGTGTGTGTGTGTGTGTGTGTGTGTGTGTGTGTGTGTGTGTGTGTGTGTGTGTGTGTGTGTGTGTGTGTGGGCGTGTGCGCGTGTGCGCTTGTGGGCGTGTGCGCGTGTGGGCGTGTGCGCGTGTGTGCGTGTGGGCGTGTGCGCGTGTGTGCGTGTGCGCGTGCGCGTGTGTGTGTGTGTGTGTATGTGTGTGTGTGTGTGTGTGTGTGTGTGTGTGTGTGTGTGTGTGTGTGTGTGTGTGTGTGTGTGTGTGTGTGTGTGTGTGTGTGTGTGTGTGTATGTATGTGTGTGTGTGTGTGTGTGTGTGTGTGTGTGTGTGTGTGTGTGTGTGTGTGTGTGTGTGTGTGTGTGTGTGTGTGTGTGTGTGTGTGTGTGTGTGTGTGTGTGTGTGTGTGTGTGTGTGTGTGCGTGTGGGCGTGTGCGCGTGTGCGCGTGTGGGCGTGTGCGCGTGTGCGCGTGTGGGCGTGTGCGCGTGTGCGCGTGTGCGCGTGTGCGCGTGTGTGCGTGTGCGCGTGCGCGTGTGCGTGTGCGTGTGCGTGTGTGTGTGTGTGTGTGTGTGTGTGTGTGTGTGTGTGTGTGTGTGTGTGTGTGTGTGTGTGTGTGTGTGTGTGTGTGTGTGTGTGTGTGTGTGTGTGTGTGTGTGTGTGTGTGTGTGTGTGTGTGTGTGTACGTGTGTGTGTGTATGTGTGCGTGTGTGTGGGTGCGTGCACATGTGCGTGTGTGTATGTATATGTGTGTGTGTGTGTGTGTGTGTGTGTGTGTGTGTGTGTGTGTGTGTGTGTGTGTGTGTGTGTGTGTGTGTGTGTGTGTGTGTGTGTGTGTGTGTGTGTGTGTATACAGACACTAACATGTGTGTGTATATCTATATATATACTGTATATATATATACATAATATATATATGTATATATATATATATATATAATATATATATATATATATATATATATATATATATATATATATATATATATATATATATATAGATATCATTCATGGAATCACTCATTGCTGAGTATGATTCTCTACACGTACTAACATCACAAAGTGAGATTATGACTGGTGTGTGCGCAGGTGGCTCATGAGGCCAATACGTGACCTACACACACGATGAAAGTGAGGGCAGATATGGTGATGACTGATGAGTATAGTGTTGGTTTGTTGTTGTCCGCTGCTCTGAGCGTTTTCTACGACGTGTTCTCTTCCCTTCCAGTTTTGCCGTTCTCCTGGTTTCTAGACGCTGAACTCCATTGGCGATTGTAGTTCTCCATTTGGGGCGATCACGGCTAGCTTCTTCCCAGGAGTCAGTGTTGATGTTACAGTGGTTCCAGGCAGCGTTTGATAACATCTTTGTACCTTTTCGTCTGGCCTCCACGAGATCGTATGCCGTGGGTCATTTGAGCGGAGAGAACTTGTTTAGGGAGACGATCGTTCTGTATCCTGTTGACATGGCCAGACCAACGAAGCATATGGTGAGTTATCGCGGCTTCTATGCTTTGGGAGTGGGCCTCTTTCAGGACGCTGGTGTTGGTGCGCCTGTCATGCCAAGAGATTCCGAGTAGTCTACGTAGACATCTCTGGTGAAATTTCTCCAGAGCCTTGATGTGACGTGCATATGGTACCCACGTTTCTGCGCCATACAGGAGGGTTGGAATCACGACGGCTTTGTAGACAGCGATCTTAGTTGTCTTACGAATGTTGTGATCATCGAACACTCTTTGCCTAAGTCGCCCAAAAGCTACACTAGCACTGGAGATACGGTGTTGCACTTCAGCGTTAATGTTTGCCGTTTGTGACAGGAAGCTGCCAAGGTAGGAGAAACAATCAACATTCTCTAGAAGTACACCGTTTGCAGTGATGGAGGGTGGTGAGGGAGTAGTATTAGGTGGAGGTTGGTAGAGGACTTTAGTCTTGCTTGTATCAGCTTCAGACCGAGTCTATCGTAGGCCCTAGTGTTGAATAGCTTGCCATCGGTACAGTACGTCAGTTGCACACCTAAAGGTAAGTCGTCCTCAATAATGTGGAGGATAGCAGCCAGAAAAAGAGAGAGGAGAGTAGGTGCAATGACACATCCCTGCTTCACTCCAGTACGGACTTTTATAGGGTCCGTCATGTCACCATAGCAAAGGATGGTGGCTTGTGTATTATCGTGGAAAAGTCTCACTATGTTAATGTATTTGTCAGGGCATACAAAACGGGACAGGATCTTCCAGAGAGCGCTGCGATTGACGGAGTCGAAATCCTTCGTTAGATAAAAAAAACATCATGTAGAGTGGCTGATACTGTTCACGAGCTTTCTCTTGCAGCTTCCGGGCTGTGAAGATCATGTCGACAGTGCCTCTATTTGATCTAAAGCCACATTGTAACTCAGGTAGAACCGCTTCAGCAATAGGAATAAGGCGATTCAGTAAGAACCTGGTAAAGATTTTACCAATAACAGCAAGAAGTGAGATGCCACGGTAATTACCGCAGTCTGATCTATCGCCTTTCTTGAAGACAGTGACGATAGTGGTATCTCTCCATTCATTAGGTAGTTGTTCTTCCATCCAGATGGTGGTGA
>NC_134819.1:37831824-37836824 GCF_046742065.1 Oratosquilla oratoria | reverse complement strand
TATATATATATATATATATGTATATATATATAATATATATTATATCAATCCTATCCGAGAGTTGACACCTTGACGTGGTGGATAGGCTTACCTTAATGATTACAAAAGCTATGTCGATAGAGAGGAAATTTCTGCAGGGTCACCCATATCGAACAGGTTTTGTAAGAAAGATTAGACAAAGAGCAGCTCAAACACACAGTCGCAGGACCCACTGCTAACTGGCACGTCCCTGATGGCAAACAAGGAAATTCCTCATAGATATATGGGGTACCGTCATAATGAGGGCGTGGACCATTGGGCACCCTATAGATATAAGGCTTTACCGAATATAATGAATAAGGTGACACCAGAGAAATATCTCACCTAAGCCAGTTGGCACAGAGGTGAGATTACTGCGAGCACCCTTTATAGCCAATATGAGTAGCACAACCAAAACAAAACCGGGTGTTCCTGTTGGATCATCGACTCCTAAAGGTCCAACCGCACTGCCTCGTGTGCTTACGGGTAGTGTGCCACCGAATGTGAGTAAGCACTGGCCAAGCAGATCCAAGTTTTGGATATTACACAACTTGAAGAAAATGAAGATATATACTTACAACGTAAGAAGTCTCTCAGAAGACCACAGACTGGAGAGTTTAATGGAAGAACTAGACAACATCAAGTGGGACATCGTAGGATTGAGCGAAGACCGAAGAACGGAAGAAAAGTTGATACAATTACAAGATGATCACCACCTGTTCTACTATAGAGGTAAGGACAAAAAAAGATCTAGTGGAGTAGGATTCTTGATAAACCGAGAGGTTGCTGCAACGTAGTCAAATTCAGTAGTTTATCAGACAGGGTAGCTTGGATTGTGATTAGGCTGTGTAAAAGATGCATTCTACAAATAGCTCAGGTTTATGCATCAACTTCACATAGTTCAGACGATGAGATTGAGTCGTTCTATGATGATTTAAGTTAGGTAATGGATCAAGAAAAAAGCAAGTACACGTTAGTAATAGGCGACTTTAAGGCTAAAGTAGGGAAGAAGATGGGAGATGAGACGTGCATTGGGAAGTTTGGAGTAGGTGAAAGAAATTACATAGGCGAGATGTTAGTAAATTTTGCAGAGATCTACGATATGAGATTAATGAACACTTTCTTACAAAAGCGTGTATGTCGTAAATGGACGTGGAGAAGTTCAAATAGAACAACAAAGAACGAAATAGACTTCATATTAGGATATAAGAGCAAAAGCGTTAGCAATGTTACGGTGATAAATAAAATCAACATATGTAGTGACCATAGAATGGTAGGTTGCACAGCTAAATTCAATTTCAGAGCCGAGAGAAATAAACTAGTTTTAAAAAAGAAAATAAGCCTCGCAAAGGTTAAGTATAATAATAAGAAAATTCAGTTAGAAATTAAGAATAGATTGAAAGCTCTAAGAACTAACGAGGACAGCGTGGAAGATATCAATTTGAATTTAGTGAATATCATTAGGGAATTAGCAGAGAAAGTAGGAAGTACAAAAAACATAAGAGAAAAGAAATACTCCAAAGCTACAAATGACCTAGTTAAAAAAAGAATGACCATGCAGATTAAAAGCAGGAGAGACGAAATAGAAAGAGTAGAAGTAGACAAGCTTATCAACAAAAAGCAGTGATCAGAGAAAAGAAAGAGAAACATGGATGAAATAGAGAAAACTATTCGGAAAGGTAAAAGTATTAAAGGGACCGAGCGCAGACATACTTTGGGAAGACAGCAAATGATATGTTTGAAAGATAAAAATGGAGAAATAATTAAATGTAGACAAAATGGTAAAAAGAATAGAAGAATTTTACCAAGAGCTTTACTCGTCGAAGACCATAGTTGAGTCAATAAATTTACGTGTAGACGTTAGTAGTGTACCAGAGATTACAAAGAAAGAATTAGAATTTGCTCTAAAAACTATTAAACGAGGAAAAGTACCTGGGGAAGATGGTATATCAATAGATCTGTTGAAAGACGCAGGGAAATTAGTTCATATTAAATTAGCTTAGTTGTACACCCAGTGCTTACGTCAAGAAAGCGTTCCTGATGCTTGGTGCAATGCTATAGTGATTTTTTTTTTTTCATAAAAAAGGAGACCAGAAGGACCTTGGTAACTATTGCCCGATTAGCTTGCTATCAAATATATATAAAGTATTCTCCAAGATCCTTACAAATAGACTAAGTCAAGTTTTAGACGGAAACCAACCGAGAGAACAGGCAGGCTTTAGGAGCGGATATTCTACTCTAGATCATTTGCAGGCAATAAATCAACTAATCGAGAAAACGACAGAATACAATATACCTCTATGTTTAGCTTTTGTAGATTACGAGAAGGCCTTTGACTCGGTAGAACAAATAGCAATACTAAACTCCCTACGCAAACAGGATACAAACGAACAGATCACAAGAGTTTTAGAAAAGATTTATGCAAAAGGTACCGCTATAATTCGACTACATAAAGATACAGAAAATATCAAGATAGAGAAAGGAATATGGCAAGGTGATACAATTTCACCCAAATTATTTACAGCTTGTTTGGAAGATATTTTCAGAAGGTTGAGTTGGGAAAAGAAAGGTTTGAAGATTTATGGCGAATATGATATTAAGAGTAGAACCTTGGTTCTACTCTTAATAGCAGTAATGGCATTTATAGATTAGATAAATTTATCATTGACAAAATTTGTAATCAGGTTGTATGTGACCAAATTTATTTGGTGAATTGTGCTGTTCTCTAGATTTCTTTTCTATTTTGTGTACTAAGACTTATTTTTTCATATGTGACTTTTTATGTTTTCACAGTTCCTTTCCTAGTGTATAATCTCGTGTCATCTTGTACTATGCCAATTCCTTTCCTAGTGTTTAATCTTGTGATATCTCGTACTATGCCTGTTCCTTTCCTAGTGTATAATCTTGTTATTTTTAAACCTCTTTGTAACACAACTTTTTCTGTATTCCCCTGAAGATATGAATTACACGAAAGCGCTTGGGAATTTCTGTTTTCTTCCGATTTCCTTAGTGGTTACCAGCAATATATATATATATATATATATATATATATATGTATATATATATATATATATGTATGTATATACATATATATATATATATATAATATATATATATATCACAACTAACACCACAGTCGGACGAAAGAAAAAGTTGCGTAAGTGGAACTATATATTTCGATTGCTACCTGCAATCCTCTTCAGTAGTACAAAGTGGCAGGGAGGAGGCTATCTTAAGTAGCAACCTCTTACAAAAGAAAGGGAACACGAGAAAATACAGAACATCACTGCCCCAACCCTAGTTGACCTGAGGCTGACACGAGGTCGGGTCAGGGGGAGGGGGAGGAAGCTTGTTGACAATATTTTTGGTGATGAATAGTCCTGAAATGATGTCTGGGGTCCATTGACCCTTGGAAATATTCATCGTGGGCAGATAATCAATTAATGTTGATTCCACCATTTTCCTTCTGAACCCACACCCTGATTTGTAAATGAGATCAGATTTCTCCCAGTCCATCCGGTGATTAAATTTATCAACGTGTTGAAACACTGCTGAATAAATATATATATACACGCACACACACACACACGCACACACACGCATGTATATATATTTACACATACATATATATATGTATATATATATATACTGTATATGTATTATATATATATATATATATATATATATATATATATATATACATATATACATATATATATATATATATAAAATCAGGGATGGCCAATCTTGCTTAATGTAAGAGCCACATTCGATGAAGTTCAGGTGTTTGAGAGCCGTAAGACATGAATAAATCTGACACATATACAAAAAAGGGGAAAAATATATATTTGTGTTGGTAAATATCTGGTCAAAACATGGGGGAAAATATAAAATCTAGAGATATCTAAATATTCTTATGATAAACAGACAATGCTACAAATGTGAGGCTGTTAAAGCCTCTATTTATTGCTAGCAAGGGCCTTGTGTGTCTCCATCTTGACTGTGAGTTGTTGAAAATCTGGCTGATATATTGTCAAGGCTGTACGAACTAGCTCCGCCATCTGTTGGTTTGTAAGGATTGCACGATGCTTCGACTTCACAAACTTTATTACAGAATAGTGATTCACAGCAGTATGTTGTGCTGAAAATTGAGATGAGTCACGCACTAGTTTTCTTCAGTTCAGGATATTTCATTTCTGGAACTTGTTTCCAGAACTCAGTAGTAGAATGAGATTTGTGGATCATCTGGAGACTCAAGTCCTCCTGTAATCCCATTAGTTTCTTTTCCACAGCAGATATTCTGTAACCAAAGGTTCGGAAATTGGACATCCATCATTGACGACATCAGCGATGAATGGATTTACAAGAAAGCCGAAGCAGGGATTCAGCTTCCGCAAGTCATCAAACGTGGCGAGGAAATTATCAAGCAGTACTTGTAATTTCTCCTTATTCTTCCAGTTTGTGGTCTTTTCTTTCAATATCAGGGAATGCATTTAGTCTTCTACTGAGATTGGGAAAGTGACAAGTTTTTTGACAAGAGGTCTCTTTGAAAAACTCTTAATTTACTCTGGAAGCTGAAAATTGTCTAAGATAAAAAAAAATCGTATTCTTCCCCTGAAGTGTCAAGTTGAGAGTTTGTAGATGATTCATTATATCAGTAAGGAACATCACATCCTGCATCCATACATGATTTTCCAGTTGAGGATAGGATCTTTTCTTCTCTTTAAGAAAAGTAATAATAGGCTCCAACAGATCCACAAACCTACTCAAGACATTACTGGTTGACAGCCACCTCACAATGCAGTAGAAAGAGACATCACTGGGTTTATCTTCAAGATCCAGTTCTTCAATAAAATTTAAGAACTGTCGGTGAGTCTTCCCATTTGAGCGTATGAAATTGACAATTTCAAGGACAGATTTCATCACATCTTCATACTTGAAGTATCTGGCTGCCAGGTGTTCACGATGAATAATGCAGTGAA
>NC_134819.1:37819324-37824324 GCF_046742065.1 Oratosquilla oratoria | reverse complement strand
TATATATATATATATATATATATATATGTGTGTGTATGTGTGTGTATATATATATTTATATATGTATATATATATACATATATATATATATATATATATATATACATAAACTATAATAAATTAGTAGCCTCTGTTTGTTTGTTTGTTTGTTTGTTTGTTTGTTTGTTTGTTTGTTTGTTTGTTTGTTTGTTTGTTTGTTTGTTTGTTTGTTTGTTCACGAACTCCTCCTAGGGTTTTGCAGATAGACCCCCATAACCATATATATTCCCTATCATTCCAGGTACTTGGATGACTATATTTCATTTAAAAAATATATTTTGGTCAGGATTAAGGGATAAAGTTAGGTGGGGTATGGTTAGGTTAGGGATTATTCACGAGCTCGCAGCAACGCGCGGGCAATTTGACTAGTATATATACATATATATAGGTATATATATATATACTGTATATATATGTATATACATATATATATATATGTATATATATAAGGATTAGAAATGGAGAGAGTGAGTGGTTTGAAGTAAAGGTGGGACTTCGTCAAGGATGCGTTATGTCGCCCTGGCTGTTCAACTTATACATGGATGGGGTGGTGCGAGAGGTGAATGCTAGGGTAGTGGGTCAGGGATTGGAGATGGTTAAAGAAAATGGAGAAAAGTGGGAGGTGAGCCAGCTGTTGTTTGCGGACGACACTGCGCTTGTGGCAGGGTCGGAGGAGGGATTGAGGAAGCTGGTGGCAGAGTTTGGGAGAGTATGTGATAGAAGAAAGATAAATGTGGGTAAAAGTAAGGTGATGAGATGTACAAGGGGTGAAAGTGGCAGTAGACTGGAAGTGAACATTAAGGGAGAGCGACTGGAGGAAGTGGATAGTTTTAGATACTTGGGTGCAAGTGTAGCAGGAAAAAGTGGAGTGAAGGTGGAGGTAGAATGTAGATTGAGAGAAGCGAGTAAATGCCTTGGTGGATTAAAGAGTGTAATGAGGAATAGACATTTAGGAATGGATGCGAAGAGGAGACTGTATGAAGGAGTGATTGTGCCAACAGCACTGTATGGGGCAGAAACGTGGAACATAAGAGAAGAAGAGAGAAGGAGTTTGAATGTGTTTGAGATGAGGTGTCTGAGAAGTATGGTGGGGGTTACTAGGCTGGATAGAGTGAGAAATGAGGAGGTGAGGAGGAGAACAGGGGTGAAAAAGGAGCTGGGAGATAGGGTTGATGAAAGAATATTAGGATGGTTTGGACACATGGAAAGAATGAGTGAAGAAAGACTAGTAAAAGAGGTGTGGAAGGCAGATGTGGAGGGAGTGAACATGAGGGGACGTCCTAGGATGAGGTGGATGGATGGGGTGAAGGGGGCTTTGGGGAAGAAGGGAATGTCTGTTGAGGAAGGAAGGGAGAAGGAAAGATAGAGGTGAGTGGAGAATGGTTGTATATGGATGATGTGTGATTGCATGAGGAGGAATGGGCGGGGGGGTGGGGTAGTATGTGTGAGTAAATTTTGACGCAGCCCGAAGGGATTTCTCCCCGTCCTCTCCTTATATGCAGGGGGGGGACGGAGAGGGGGGTCGCCAATTAAATGAAGCTGCCTTGCTGTGGATGTGCTGTGTCTTGCGACACTGCTTCTGACCCAGGGCAAGGTGCAGGGATGACCCGTCATCCAGGAGGTGCTCAGATGAGAGGGAGGGTGGGAGGGGTGTGGAGTGTATTTAGGGATCTAATGGGTGGGAGTGTTTTTATGCCTTTCCCTTTTTGGCTACCTCCCTTGAAAGGGGGAAAAAGCCTTGGTATATGTATGTATATATATACATATAGTATATATATATATATATATATATATGTATATAAATATTTATATATATATATATATATATATATATAGTGTATATATATGTACATATATATATATATATTGTATATACATATATATATATTTTATATATATATATATTGTGTATATATACATATATATATATACACATTATATATATATGTATATGTATATATATATATATAGTGTATATATATATATATATATATATATATTATCACCTTAGATAAAGATGATCATTAGGTTTCATTGCTAGGACGGTAACGAATAGAAGTGCAGAGGTAATTATTAAACTCTATCTAGCGATAGTTAGACCCATCCCTGACTATGCGGTACAGTTTTGGTCTCCGTCCTACAGAATGGACATCAATTCACTAGAATCAGTATAAAGAAGAATGACCAAAATGATACATGGTCTCGGAAATTTGCCATACGAAGAGAGGCTTAGGCACCTAAACTTACACTCTCCGGAAAGACGCAGAGTGCGGGGTGATCTAATAGAAGTGTTCAAGTGGATGAAAGGCTATAACAAGGGTGATGCAAACAAGGTCATCATAATAAAACAATAGGGCAGGACTCGCAGTAATGGGTATAAACTGGACAAATTTAGATTTAAGAAGGAAATAGGCAAAAATTGGTTTACTAATAGATTGGTCGATGAATGGAATAAACTTAGTAATCACGTAGTAAGCGCTGAAACTATCAGTTGTTTTAAAAAACGATTAGACAACTTTATGGATGGGGATGACAAGTGGTGATGGATACGGAGCTGCCTAGTGTAGGCCTTATGGTCTCTTGCAGTCTCCTTTATTCTTATGTCTTATGTCTATATACATATATATATATATATATATATATATATATATGTATATATATATATATATATGTATATATATATATATATATAGTGTATATATGTACATACATATATATATATATTTATATATATATGTATATACACATACATATATGTGTGTATATATATATATATATATATATATACAGTATGTATGTATATGTACATATATATGTATATATATATATATATATATATGTATGTATATGTATATATATATATATACATATATATATGTATGTATTATATATATATATATATATATATATTATATGCACATATTTATATACATACATATATACATACATATACATACAAAGGGAAGGGGAAATAGAATGTACTTGGGAAAACAGTGTAGAGTATAGCATTAATGTAGAACAATGTACCAGTATAGGACAAAATATAATTTTAGGATATAATGTCGCTAGAGGACGAAATGTCACATTAGGATATAATGTCATAGGACAAAATGTCGCAATGGGATGTAATGACAGTGGAGGACAAAAGATCACGATGGGAAGTAATGATAGTGGAGAACAAAATATCACGATAGGATGTAATGATAATGGAGGAGAAAATATCACAGTAGGATATAATGTCAGAGAAGGCCAAAATGTAATTTTAGGAAGGGATACCGGACAGAATGTCAATGAAGGCCAAAATATCATGATAGGATGTAATGTCGCTAGAGGACGAAATGACACATTAGGATGTAATGTCATAGGACAAAATGTCACAATGGGATGTAATGATAGTGGAGGACAAAAGATCACGATGGAAATAATGATTGTGGAGAACAAAATATCACGATAGGATGTCATGATAATGGAGGAGAAAATATCACGGTAGGATATAATGTCAGTGAAGGACAAAATATAATTTTAGGAAGAGATACCGGACAGAATGTCAATGAAGGCCAAAATATAGTGTCACTGGAGGACAAAATATAATTTTAGAAAGGGATGCCGGACATAATGTCACTGAACGACGGGAGGCCGGCGTGAATCACGGTGACGTAGGGGGACAAAATGTACAAAATAGATCGGATGACCGTAATCGACCAGATGTCCGTGATGGGGGAAATGTTAATTTTGATAGGAGAAATGTTAATGAGGCATTGAATGTCAATGAAGGACCAAATAATAATAATATAGAGCAAGGCATAAATAAAAAACAAAATGATAATATAAGACATGATATTGAAACTCAAAATGTGTCAAAAAGAAATAATCACGAGTTTCTTAAAACTATGTACTTTAATGCTCGTAGTATTAGGAACAAATTTCAAGAAATACAGGCGTATGTCAAAAGCGAAAATCTCGATATGATCGGAATAACTGAGACATGGTTACATGGTACAGAGTTCGAAGCTGAATTTAATATTGCGGGATTTAAACACTTTCATCAGGATAGAAACCACAAGAAAGGTGGGGGTGTTCTATTGTACGTTAAAAACAATGTTCATGCTTGTGTTTTAGAGAAAGTGAAACAGGATGCATATGACAGTTTGTGGGTTGAGTTAACCCAAACAAATGGACAAAAAATGAATATAGGTGTAATATATAATCCAAAGACATTAACATTAGCAGACGACAAACTGTTATTTCAAGAACTGTCTAGTTTCTGCAACCGGGATTTATTGATAATGGGTGATTTCAATTTTACTGACATTGATTGGATGACCCTTGAACATGGCCATATAGGTAGTCGCTTGATTGATTTTCTTGGTGACAATTACTTAATTCAGCATGTAAAAGAGCCCACAAAGATATGGAAACTTACTCGATTTATTAATCACTAGCCGCGAAAGCATGGTAACTGATGTAGAAGTCGGTGAATCTGTTGCAAATAGCGATCACAACTTAGTCAGATTCAAACTCCTAAACAATTTTAGAATAGATACTTGTGCTTCTAAAATACCCGATTTCAGTAAAGCTCAGTTCATAGAACTACGTCAGGAGCTTCAGCTTACAGATTGGGAGGCAAAATTAAGCGAAAGACCTGTAGATCAGATGTGGGAAATATTTTGAAATAAGCTCACTAAGATGATTCAAACTTACATTCCCTTTAAGGACAGACGTCCCCCAAATCAGGCTCGCCCAAAGTGGCTCGACAAAGAAACTGAAAAAAGTATTGCTAAAAAGAGACAGGCTTATAAGAAATATAAGTGCTCGGGTGCATCTAATGACTATGAAAGTTATGTATCAATACAGAGAGATTTAAAAAAAGACAATAAGAAAAAGAAAACGACAATACGAAATGAACATCGCTGATAAATCCAAAGAGAATCCCAAAGAATTCTATAGTTACATTAGAGATA
>NC_134819.1:37806824-37814324 GCF_046742065.1 Oratosquilla oratoria | reverse complement strand
TATGTGTATGTATATGTATTTGCACGTGCATTTGTATGTGCATCTCTCTCTCTCTCTCTCTCTCTCTCTCTCTCTCTCTCTCTCTCTCTCTCTCTCTCTCTCTCTCTCTCTCTCTCTCTCTCTCTCTCTCTCTCTCTCTCTCTCTCTCTCTCTCTCTCTCTCTCTCTCTCTCTCTCTCTCTCTCTCTCTCTCTCTCTCTCTCTCTCTCTCTCTCTCTCTCTCTCTCTCTCTCTCTCTCTCTCAACTTCCTTTTACAATTACATTAACCTCATTCCAGTGAGACAGATGTTTATTTCTATTCATGTTATACAAAGGAGGTTGATATTCTATGGATTTTCAGGTCATTTTTGTGTTCACCCGAGCGTGGAAGAGAGGAAGAAGAGGAAGAGGAGGAGGAGAAACAGAAGGAAGAGAGGACGAGGAAGGAGGAGGAGAAAGAGGAGAAGTAGGAGGAGGAGGAAGAGGAGGAGGAGGAAGAGAGAAGGAGGAAGACCCGACTTACTATAAGAAAATGTCGATGATCTTTTCCTTAGAAACGAATAAACAATGCTGAGGTGGCGAGGTGAGAGATCCACAAAAACTTTGGCTAATCCCGGAGGATGTTATTTAGATAAAGGGTGGTTTTACGGTAATAAAGGGGTTACACATGGCTGTAACGAGACTAGATAGCAGAGGGGTTAACCACAAACCATTCAACAAGTGGTGAGAAGAAGGGAACTCGAGAGCACAACGATGGTATTCTGGGGTTCCACCGCAAAGACTGAAGGTTCCCCTTCAGTGTGGCCACACAGAAAGCCGGAAAGGATGCAGGGGAAGAGGGAAGAGGAGAAAGAGGAAGAGGGAGTAAGAAAAAATTAAAGAGCGGGTCAGATAAAGGTTGAAGAAGAGGAGGAGTAGGAGAAGGAGAGAGGTAGGTAGGAGATAAATGAAAATAGAGAAGGAGAAGGAGAAGGAGGTGAAGGTAAAGGAGATGAAGAGGAGAAATACGTAGGATGTAAAAAATGGTAGTAGAAGAAGGAGAAGAAGGAAAAAGGAGGAGAAGATGAAGAGGAGGAGAAAAATGATAGGAGGAGAAGGAGTAAGAAGAGGAGGTGAAGTAGGGAGTAATAAAGAGAAAAAATAGGTAGGAAACAAAAGAAAATTATGGGAAGAGAAAAAGGAGGAGGAGGAGGAGGAGGAGGAGGAGGAAGGGGGAAATGAAGAAGAGAAGTAGGCAGGAAATAAAGAAAAATGGTAGGAGTAGAAGGAGGAAGAGGTGAAAGGAGATGAATATGAGGAGGAGAAATAGGTAGGAAACAAAGAAAATGGTATGAGAAGGAATGAGGAAAGCAGCAGGAAGGGGAGAAATATGTGGAGATGTCAGAAAAGGAAGAAGAAAGAGAAAAGGAAGACCAATTAAGAAGAGGAGGAGGAGAGGAAGACGAGGAGGAGGAGGAAGAGGAAGAAAAACTAAAGAAAGAGGAAGAGGAGAAGGAGGAGGAGGAAGAAGAGGAAGAGGAGAAGGAGGAGGAAAAGTGTTTCAGCCTAAGAACCTTTATCAAAGAAACAAAGAGAAAGGTGACTGCCCTTCACGGTAAAGCAGAAACCAGTTGGAGCGAGTGAAAAGAGGACGCAAAGAAGAGGAGAAGGAGAAGGAAGAGAGGAAGAGGAGGAGTAAGAGGAGAAAAAAGAGAAGGAGGAAGAGGAGGAGGACGAGAAGGAAGAGGAGGAAGAGGACGATGAGGAAGAGGAGGAGGAAGAGAAGGAAGAGAGGAGGAGGAGGAGGAGGAGGAAGAGAGGAGAAAGAGAGGAGGAGAAAGAGGAGGAGGAAGAGAGGAGGAAGAGGAAGAGGAGGAGGAGAAGGAAGTGAAGGAGAAAGAGAGGAGGAAAAAGAGGAGGAAGTGAGGAGGAAGAGGATATAATACATATGGTAAGAAAGTCAACCATTTTACACATAGGCATCTAGATACAAACGACTTTATTCATCCAAAAGGAACTTAGCCATGATTTTGTAGTTTAGTGTAGACTGCGAGGCTACAGAGGACAAGATTATTAGTGCTCATGAATAAAAAAAACAGGAAAGTTTATTAAAGTTTGGTGACTTATGTCTCACACAGTATATAGTTTCTCGTTGCCAGTGTTAAATGATCATCATGATGGTTGATTCAGTTTAATGTAGCGAAATTTCACCCTATCAGGAAGCTAGAACGATGCCCCTTGCAGAGGACTTTGTAGCGTGGAATTCAATTAAAATACCCTTAGATGGCAGGGTTCGAACAACCATCACCTCGACCTCCGTCGCAAGCATCGAGGACGTAACCCGCTCGGCTAGCGAGACTCATTAAGGTTATCTATAATTTCATTAATATTTCGTTGACGTTGGAGGTGTTTCTTCACCTGACAGAGAAGAAGAATTATTTCAAGTAGATCAAAGGTTTTATGAAAAAAAAAAATACCGAGCTAGGTCGTAAAGTCTGAAATACTCAAAATTTTCTCACAGTTAAATTATAACATCGCTTGGAAGAAGCAGCCTGACCTCCATTAGCAATAAAAACGATAACGAAAAAGGAAGATACCAGGACCCCGACGTGAACAGGGTCTCATGCGACCGAGACCCAGTTTGGGCCCGGGAGGTGAAGTTGGAGGGGGGGAGGGGGGAGATTGAAGGGCTTCTTCAGCCATCACGTCAGTCATTCACCACAAAAGAGTCTGCCTGTGGCGTCGAGGTGATGTGTCCGTTTATTCTTTCTCGGTCTGTTTGGCTGTGACGTCAATCCGCCTACTTGTCGACTTGTCGAGCAGACTCGACGCCCTCGGGCACCGCGGCTGGAGAGTCCTCCCTCCCTCCCTTATCCTCCCTCCCTCCCACTCTCCCTCCCTCCCTCTCTCCCTCCCTCCCTTCCTCCTAGACAGCTTTCCTTCACGGACCCTTTCTCCTCTTACGGCTTTGTGTAAGGGCGGTGCCGAAAAGTAATGGTAATGGTGGTAAGAGTAAGAGAGGTGGGTGAGGAAGAGAGGAGGGGAGGAGAGGAGGAGAGAAGGAGAGGAGGAGGGAAGGAGGAGGAAAAGAGGAGGAGGTGAATAGGGGAGAAGGAGGAGAAAAGAGGGAAGAGAAAGAGAGAAAAAGGGATCAGGAGAAGAGAAGGAGAGGAGCAGAAAAGGAGGAGGAGGAGGAGAAGAGGGGTGTAGAAGGTGATGGAGAGAGAGAGGAGGGAGAAAGAGTAAAAGAGGGAGAGAGGGAGGGCGGGCTTAAACCAAGAGCGAAGAGAGAATAGGAGGAGATGGTAGGAGAGAGAGATAGGGAGAGGGAGAGAGAGAAAGAGAAAGAGAGAAAAATTGAAAGAGAGAGAAAGAGAAAGAGAGAGAGAGAGAGTGAACGAGTGAAAGAGAGAGAGAGAGAGAGAGATAGGGAGAGAGAGAGAGAGAGAGAGAGAGAGAGAGAGAGAGAGAGAGAGAGAGAGAGAGAGAGAGAGAGAGTGAAGAGAGGGAGTGGGAGAGAGGAGGAAGCTGATTGATGGGCACAGTTTCCTCAACCTATAAGTAAACACAAAGGCTTCAGATACAGTTGAAAATCGAGCGGGGAAGAGGAAGAGGGAAAAGAGGAGGAAGAGGAGGAAGAGGAGAAGGAGGATGAGGAAGAGGAGGAGGAGTATGTAGAGAAAGAGGAAACAGAGGAAGAGGAGGAAGAGGAGGAAGAGGGTGATGAAGAGGAGGAGGAGTAGGTGGAGAAAGAGGAAACAGAGGAGGAGGTGGAAGAGGAGAGAGAAAGAGGAGGAGTAACACGGAGAGGAGAAAGAGGAGGATGAAAAGGAGTAGGAGGAAGAGAAGGAGGAAGAGGAAGAGAAAAAGGAGTAGGCAAAGGAAAAGGAAGAGGAGGAGGAGTAGGTAGAGGAGGAGGAGTAGGTAGAGGAAGAGGAGAGGAAGAAGATGAGGAGGAGGAAGAGGAGAAGGAATAGGAAAAGGAGGATTAAGAAAATAGGAGGAGGGAGGAAAAGGTGAAAAGGAATAGGTGGAAGAAGAAAAAGAGAAAGGACTGAAGGAGGAAAACAAGGAGGAGGAGAAAGAAGAGACAAAGGAGGAGAAGGAGGAGGAGTAGGCATAGGAGGAGGAGGAGAAGAAGGAGGAGGAGAAGGTGGAAGAGGAGGAGAAGAAGGAGGAGAAGGAGAAAGGAGGAGGAGGAGCAGAAGCAGTAGGAGGAGGAGGAGGAGCAGAAGGAGGAGGAGGAGCAGAAGGAGGAGGAGGAGCAGAAGCAGGAGGTGGAGGAGGAGGAGCAGAAGGAGGAGGAGGAGCAGAAGGAGGAGGAGGAGCAGAAGCAGGAGGTGGAGGAGGAGGAGGAGGAGGAGGAGGAGGAGGAGGAGGAGGAGGTTGTCCTCAGAAGAACTCGGCGCTCTGCAAGACGAAAGTGGCGTTCTTTAGCGAAAGAGAGAGGACGCGAGAAAAAAAATAAATGAGAGAGAGAGAGATGGATGAGCAAAGAGAAAGAGAGGAAATGGGGAGGCGAAGAAGAAAACATGAAGACGAGAGAAAAGAGCGTTATGAGAGAGAGAAAGAGAGAGATAGAATGGGGAGAGGAAGGGAGAAAGGGACAGAGGAAAGGAATAAAGATATAGAAAGGAAAGGAAAGAAATGAGAAGGAGAAGAGGGAAAACCCTGATAAAGAATTAATATTTTCAGACGAAAATGTGGGGGAGGAAAACGAGGATGAGAAAGAGAAACGAAAAGGAGATAAGAGAAACGGGATAGAGGGGAGCGAGAAAAAGAAAGTTTGTAAATAACGTCCAGGGAGATGGGTAGAGAAATGCATTTGAGAGAAAGGGAGAAGAGGAAAGGAGGAAGAAAGTGGGAAGAAGAAAAAGAGAGAAGGAATGAGGAAAGGGGAGGATTGGAGAGGGAAATAAGGAAAAAATATCATAAAGGGAACGAAGGGAAAATGGAGACAAAAATAGAAATAAAAAAACAAGGCTAAAGGGAGAAAAGTTGAAAACAGCAGAGAATAGTAAGAAATGAGAAATTGGAAGGGAGAGGAGGAGAAAAGCCAAGATAAAGAAGGACAAGAAAAAATATACAAAAAAAGTAAGAGAGAGTCAAATAGAGGAGAGGGATTGAAAGTAGTTTGGCAAGTGGAGAAGAGAAAAATCAAATGTATCCAAAGAATCAAATAAAGAAAGAAAGAAAGAAAGAAAGAAAGAAAGGAGAGACAACAACGGGCCCTGTACAGGAAGACATTGACAAAAAAAAAAGAGAAAGAAACAGACAAACAAGCAGACAGACAAATAGTCAGGCCAATAGACAGGCAGACAAACAAACATGAATAGAGTGACAGAAAGAAAATGTAAGAGACTGGTAGATAAAGATAGACAAGTAAGGTGGATAGAGGGGTAGGTATTGAGAATTTCATTTTATGAGTTGTATGTTTGGTAAATAATAGCCGCGGAGGAGTTGCATAATCTCGCTCCTCGTCTAAAGTTGATAAACAACCGCTAGGGACCAGATTTTAATACTGACGTAACAGTATGTAAACTAAGCCATTCATGCATCGATATCGTGATTGCTTGAGTAAGCACTATTTCTTAAGACGTTGTAACAGTCCTTCTGATTGGAGAAAGGGTGGAGGAGAAAAAATTATTGGTTCTCGGGAGTAAAGTCACGCCCTTAGGGAAGGCATTTAGATGTAACAGTAAAGATCATTGGACTAGGTAAGTCGTGACGTCGGCGCAGAGGTGGCGTAGGAGTTAAATTGAGGATCCCAGTGGAGAGTCCCTTGGTGTAAATTGACAAGCCAAGCGTAATATTATTCGGGAAGAAAAGAAGAAAAAATTTACCTCCGTTTAATTCACCCCGAAGGGATTTCTCCCCGTCCTCGCCTTATATGCAAAGGGGGACGGAGACGGGGGGTCGCCGATTAAATGAAGCGGCCTTGCTGTGGATGTACTGTGTCTTGCGACACTGCTTCTGACCCAGGGCGGTGGGCAGGGTGCAGGGATGACCCGTCATCCAGGAGGTGCTCAGATGAGAGGAAGGGTGGGAGGGGTGTGGAGTGTATTTAGGGATGAAATGGGTGGGAGTGTTTTTATGCCTTTCCCTTTTTGGCTACCTCCCTTGGAAGGGGGAAAAAGCCTTGGTATATGTATGTTAATTCACCCCATAAAGAAACATTACTTACTTCCTATAGAAAGATATGGTGAAAGACGTATTTACTGAAGATAGTGATGAAAAGAAAGCTGAAAGTGAAAGAAGAAATACAAAACCATAGAAGGGAACAATAAACAGAAGCAAGCCAGTAGTTACGGAGGTGACGGACGGGTTAAAGAGAAAAATAATCTTCTTTTTATATTATTGTAAATGAGAGAACTGAAAGAAAGAGAGAAAAAAAGTTGTCGAAGGAAAGAAATGGTAATGTAGAGGCCACTTATGTCTTCCAGAGAAAGGCTTAAGTTTGTGGTTAAGGAAAGCTCTTGCCCAGAGATGTTCTCGATTAAGAACAGGATTAAGGTTATAGTGAATATTAAACCTTCATTAGATGCTTGCTCTCTGAGTAGACTAGAGCCTCGCTACTTGTTTAGACGGATCGAGTCCTACCCGGCAACAAGTGAGTTCGTAGCAAGAAGAGACTATCAAATCTATTATTTAAAAAAATCGTCCGTAAGTAGTCAATGTACTAGCCTCCCCTGGGATGGACAACCCTTGACGTTAACTCTATTTAAACCAAATTAACTAAGTTTTCATTATATTATATATGCTAACCACATACTTCGTTTGCTTAATTCCGTTTTGCTGTGTACCATTGACTGTATCAACACATTTAGGTTGTCATGTTTGTCCCACTGACAGGGAGTTTCTTCAACTGCATCCATTAGCACTTAGTGCCACCTTTCTCAACAGACTGCCGTCAGGTGATTTTTGTCATTTTCCGTGACACATATTTGGTAGCTGACGAATCATAATCATATGATTTTATTCAGAAAAAGGTGCCTCACTAGATGTTTAAGGGCCGAAGAACATAGATTTTCAAAACATGCAATCAATTGAATCCCGTTCAACAATCATCTAATTGTCTTAAAATATAATTTATATCTTCCATCGCATTAACAAAGAAAATAGACCTCGATGAAATAATAACAAATCATACCAATCCTAACTTAACTTAACTTCATATAACCCTAACTTAAACTAACCTAAGCTAACTGAACCCTAACATAAACTAACCTAACCTAACCTAACCCTGACCTAAACTGAGCTGAACTAAACTGACTTAATCTGACCTGACCTGATGTGACCTGACCTAAAACAACCTAACCTAACCTAATATAATCTAACGTAACCTAACCTAAATAAACCTAACCCAACCCAACTCAACCCAACCCAACACAACCCAACCCAGCACAACCTAACCTAACCTAACGCAGCCTAACCTAACCAAAACAAACCTAACCTAACCTAACCTAACTAAACCTAACCAAACCTAACCTACCCCAACTTAACCTAACTCAGAAACCTAGTTAACGCCAGTCGTGTCCAAAC
>NC_134819.1:37794324-37799324 GCF_046742065.1 Oratosquilla oratoria | reverse complement strand
TCGCTTGTCTGTTTGTTCTACAAGAGTGCGCACCTCTCCGCACGTAGGCAAGATTACATATAGTGGACGGGCGTTACTGCTTAACATTGTTACAATACATACATAGACAAGAAATATGAACATAGTTATGTAATACAAAGGAACACAATTCTATAACATAATTACACATATGACGTAATATCTAATATTACGTTACACCTCCACCGTTTGGGAAAGCTTTTCACTTTCTGTTGAAAAGCTATGTTCTAGAAAGGACGTCGGCTAAAACATTAAAGACGCCTTTTATATGATGAATTGTTAGATTAAAGGGTTGGAGAAATAAACTCCAACGTGTAAGTCTCGGATTCTTGTTTTTCATAGTCTGTAGGAACTTTAAGGGGTTGTGATCCGAATATACTTGAATGGTAGTTGAGGAACCCAGGTAGACTTCGAAGTGGATAAGGGCCTGGACCAAAGCGAGCGTCTCCTTCTCAATTGTTGAGTAGTTCTTCTGCGCAGGGGACAGCTTCTTGCTGTAGTAGGCGATAGCGTGAAGAACTTCATTGTGTTCTTGCAAGAGGGCGGCACCGATACCGGTGTCGCTGGCGTCGACTTGCAGAAGAAAGGGTCGTTGGAAATCGGGTGCCCTTAGAACTGGTGCGTTAGTGAGAAGGGACTTCAGGTTTTTGAAGGCTTTCTCACAGGTAGGCGTCCACACGAAGTCGTGGTCTTTTCTCAACAGGTCAGTCAATGGTTCTGCTACATCTTGTTTCTCAGATAAGTGAAGATTTTGTAGTATCTGGGAGTTTTCCAAGGGAATCTCAGGAGGATTAGGCAGGTTATCAGGATGCTCCTCCGATTCTATTGTGGTAGAGCTGTAAATTGGAATTGGATCTCTGGAATGATAAGGTTTTAAGGTATTTATGTGACAGAGACGGGAACTCTTTCTTCTGTCTGGAGTTTTGATTATGTAGTTGAGATCACTGGCTCTGGACAAGACTTCATAGGGTCCTTTGTATTTAGCCTGCAATGGATCTCCTGGTATGGGAAGATAAAGTAACACTTGATCTCCTGGAGAGAAAGTTCTAAGTTTAGAATTTTTATCATACCGACCTTTCATTACTCGTTGAGCATTCGCCAAGTTCTCTCTTGCCAACTTCCAAGCTTCTAACAACTTCTCGGTGACCTGGGACACGTATTTCAAAGAAGGAACTGGTGGTTCTTCTTTCATCCATTGTTCATGAAGTATCTTTAGGGGACCACGGACTTCATGACCGAAGACTAATTCTGACGGGCTGAATCCAAGGCTTTCTTGAATTGTTGTTCGGGTGGCGAACAACAAAAAGGGGAGTCCGTCTTCCCAATTTCGAGTGTTCTCAGCACAGAAGATTCTTAACATTGTCTTGAGCGTTTGGTGAAAGCGCTCTAGAGCACCTTGTGATTGAGGATGATAGGCGGAGGAAGTTACATGATTTATACCTAGTGTTACAAGAGTTTCTCTAAAACTTGTTGGAAAGAAAATTACTTCCTTGATCACTTTGGAATGTTCTTAGGAAATCCTACCATAGTGAAATATTTCAACATTTCTCTGATTATGTTTTGAGCTTTAATATTTTTCAAAGGAATTGCTTCTGGAAAACGAGTGCTCATACACATGATTGTGAGAATGTACTGATTTCCTTTACTTGAAGGAGGTAAAGGTCCTACACAGTCAATAAGAACTTTTTTAAATGGCTCTTCCATTACAGGAATGGGATGGAGTGGAGCTTCTACAATTTTCTGGTTGGGCTTACCTACAAGTTGACATGTATGACATGTTTTACAATATTGGGCAACATCTTTGACAACCGTGGGCCAATGGAAATGTTGGGTTATGTTGAAACAAGGTCTTTCTTACCCCTAAGTGACCTGCTAAGGGAGTATCATGAGCCAATCTTAGAACATTATTCCTGAAACCAAGAGGGAGGACTATTTGATTCCTTACTTGCCATGGCTGGTCAGCGGTTGCGGTGGATGCTCTCCATTTTCGCATTAGGACTCCGTTTTCTATATAGAAACCTCGTGACATATTTTCAACTTCTTCTGGAGATGAAACAATCTCGTACAAATTTTTAAGAGAAGGATCTGACTTCTGTTCTTTGATTAATTCTGCTCTAGATAGAGAAACTGGTGAAGAAGAAGATGGGTCAGTTTGGGAGAATAGGGATTCTAAATTATAGGTCTCCTCTTCAGATTTCTTGTACTGAGATCTGGTTACTGCACAAGCGGGAAACAACTGTAAGTTATCTGAAGGTTCTACTGAGGTCTTAGGGTTATTTGTTATTAAGGGAGAAATGACTTTGCTTCCAGCGATGTCATTGGCCAACAATAAGGATATTCCTACTATGGGAAGAGAGTCTACTACTGCTACTTTAACCATTCCGGTTGTTAAATCAGACCGCAAGAAAACATTATGTAATGGGCATTTTATAATTCCTCCAACTCCTTCTATCAATATATCATAACCTGTATATGACTCACCCAGATTCTGCAAGACAGAATTTAAAATCAGACTTTGCTTTGCTCCTGTGTCTCGGAGTATGGAAATAGGATATTGTTGTGAACTACTACTAATGAGATATAGTTTCCTGAAGATACAAATGGTTTGAAACAAGGATCATGATCTGATGGGGGGGGTTCTACATTACTTGACAATACCGGCTTCTTTGGTAGTTTATCCTGAATAGAGGATTTTGAATCATCTGGTTTTATATTACTTACAAGAGTTGGTGTTTTATTGGAGAATGAGGGTGTCAGTCTCTTTCTGCAATTAGAAATGTGATGGCCAACCTGTTTACAATATGAACAAGTTACAGGGGGATTAGTCTTAAACCTTTCCATTCTTTGCCAAGGTTGGTTTGGAGGATATTGATTGAAATCAGACCTGTAACTGAAATGTGATGGGCTAGACTGATTTTCAAAGTGTTTCTTTGGGGACCAAGGATCAGAGTATTTTGTTGAATCTGGAATATATGACTTTGACTTTTGAGATTCCATTTGTCTTGACTTAGGTTTATGATTTAGTGTGAACTCATCAGCCAATAACAGCAGCTTTAGTTAAAGTTTTCGGGAACATGATCATCTATAAAAATCCTAAGATCTGTCTCTAAGGTATTCTTAAACTGCTCCAACAAAATCAACTGTTTAAGTCTATCTAAGGTGTCTGTTTCACTAGCCAAACACCACCTATTGAATAACCTCTCTTGTTGAGCCGCATATTCTACGTATGTTAACTGAGGTGTCTTCCTATAATTACGTAATTTCTGTCTATAGGCCTCTGGTATTAGTTCATAAGCTTTTAAAATACAAGCTTTCATATTATCATACTCGCTTTCTGCTTCTGAAAGAGAAGTATAAATTTGCTGAGCCTTACCCTTAAATTGTGTTTGAATGATTAATGGCCAATTTTCTTTAGGGATTTGTAACTGTTGCGCCAATTTTTCCCACTGAAGAAAGAAAATTTCTGGCTCTCCTTCTGAAAATTTGGGTAAAAGTTTTACATACTTGGAAATATCTATATGACCTTCCTGAACTACGGGTTGTCTATCAACAATCCTAGCTTCTACTTCTGCCGTCTTTAATTCTAACTCTGCCAATTTGAGTTTAGTTTCGTTCTCTCTTTCTATTTGTTTCACTTTAGCTTCCTCTTCTCTAGCTCTAAATTCTGCCTCAATTTGCATTTGTTTCAGTTTAGTTTCCTCCTCTTTAGCTACTTGTTTCGCTTTAGCTTCCTCTTCTCTAGCTCTAAATTCTGCCTCAATTTGCATTTGTTTCAGTTTAGTTTCCTCCTCTTTAGCTACTGGTTTCGCTTTAGGTTGCTCTGGTCTAGCTCTTGATTGTGCCTCAATTTGCATTTGTTTCAGTTTAGCTTCCTCCTCAATTTCTACTCTCCTGACCTTTAATTTAATCTCCTTAATCTTAAGTTCGGTTAGTCGTGCCTCTATTTCTAACCTATTTGAAGGAATTTGTATAGCTGTAATCTCTTCTGGAGATAAGATCTCATCTTCGATCAGATTTTCAACGAGTTCCTGAAGTATTTTTTTCTTTCGCAAACTTGTATCAATGTCTACTCCAAAGTGCTTGCCTATTTCTATCAAAGTGTCTTTAGTTTGTTTCTTTAAGAAACTTACCTTGGGATTTTGAACGAATTCTTGAATTATATCATCCATCTCTAAAAGAATGTGTTAAATACCTGATAAAATATCCTTGGCAAGGGTCGCCACTTTATTACGGGCTGGCTGGTTTGTGAAGATACGTTACGTATAACGTCTAAGTGCTTAAGAACCAGCTCACTTCTAGAAGCCACTGTAGGACTGAACTATCTGGTCAGGGCCTAGATAATTCGTAAGACTAGAAGTAAAGGTAACAAAGAAGATTCCAGGAAAGGAATATTAAACTAGCGATAAAACTAGTAAACGAAATTATTAATGGAAAATATTTACAGGCAATCAACACAAAAGAGAATGGGCAGTAGGGTCAATGGGACCGTTACATGATTATAAGAATATGGAAATTATCGTTCAAATAAGAAACACAAGATAAGTATACAATATGGTACTATCTAAGTACAAAGAGATCAGGAACATGCATCAGAATAAGTAATAAGTACAAATATAAGTAAAGTAATGCAATGTATATCAGACACGTAATGTAGGCAAAAAGGGTGATCACTTCACACCAATCGTCTCATGAATCTAAACCTTCTAGTTTTTATCAAGAGATCAATATGTGGGAATATGACAACGAGTCAGCGAATTCAACCGCTTATATACCATTGGACCGGAAGCGGGATACTTCCGGTTAAGGGTGCGGGTGAGGAGGAGGGTAAGTTAACACGTCAACATGGGTAGTTTTAGGACCCTCGACTCGCTTGAACAATCTATTTATTTAGTAACTGTCAAATCTGTGCGCTCCGAACTATTCAGGATTTCGCTTGTCTGTTTGTTCTACAAGAGTGCGCACCTCTCCGCACGTAGGCAAGA
>NC_134819.1:37779324-37789324 GCF_046742065.1 Oratosquilla oratoria | reverse complement strand
CCTCTGCAAAATTACCGACAACAGCTATGAATACCGTCCGACTCACTCATAGCCGACCAAACTCGAACAAGGACGGTTTTTGCTGAAATGCACGATTTTATATAAAACATAGCATATGATTGCCTTATTTGATCTATTTTCTTTGAAATGTGTGATTTTCATGTATTTTGATAAAAAAAAAATCACATTTTTATCCTCTGCAAACTTACCGACCACAGCTACGAATATTGTCGGACTCATTGATAGCCGACCAAACTCGAACAAGAACGGTTTTTGCTGAAATGCACGATTGTATATAAAAAATTAGCATATGGTTGCATTATTTGACCTATTTTCTTTAAAATGTGTGATTTCCATGTAATTTGATCAAAGAGAAGTTACGTTTTTATCCTATGCAAAATAGCCGACCATACCGTCCGACGGTTTTTGCTGAAATGCGCGATTGGTCAAAGTACATGAAAATCACACATTTTAAAGAAAATAGTCGAAATAATTTAACTATATGCAATCTATTACACTAATAACACAATAGTAGGAAACTTGATAGAATGTAGTTTGATCCATACCACTAGTGATTATAGATGGCGGGCTGGACGAATCGTAGCTGTGGTCGGTAATTTTGCAGAGGATAAAAGCGTAACTTTTATTTGATCAAAGTACATAGAAATCACACATTTTAAAGAAAATAGGTCAAATAATGCAACCATATGCTAATATTTTACATAAATGGTGCATTTGAGCAAAATTCGTCATTGCTTGGTTGAGGTCGGCAATTAGTGAGTCGGACGGTATGTGGTTGGTAATTTTGTGGAGGATAAAAACGTAACTTTTCTTTGATCAAATTGCATGGAAATCACACATTTTAAAGAAAATAGGTCAAATAATGCAACCATGTGCTAACTTTTTATATAAAATTGTGCATTTCATCAAAAACAGTCCTCAACACTCCTCATCCCTCATTCTCGCTAACCGTTCGTACATCCTTGTCGAGCACTGTATATATACATATAGATATATGTATATATATATATATATATATGTATATACATATACATATATATATATATTTATATATAGATATATATATATATATATATATATATATATATATAAAATATTCCCAAGCTACCGAGTGATGTTTATGGGCTAATACTCACCTCAATTTAACATCAGACGGCAGATTTCAGTCACATAAGTTTGCTACTTACCGCCGGGGGATGAAGACTTATTGGCTGAGGAATTCTGGGTCGAGGTAGATGCGTATGCTTCAATTAACTCTTCTGACTCAGTGGTGATTATTGCGATTATATTCGGCTCAGGGACACCCCAGCTTTCCCTCAATACAAAGCATTGATGTCTCCAATCTGTTTTTACCCTTCAACTAAACAGAACCGTTAGATATTTAAGAAATGATGTCTTAGAAATTAGGTTACTGAAGCTGACATCATTATGAAAAATAAGTAGAAGCATAAGTAGATAAACAGGTTAACAGATGAAATATAGATAAACGACTATATGTAAAGACCAATAGGTAAATGTATAATAGGAAAACAAATAACATATAAACAGATAATAGATTACCCGATTAAAAATCAGATAAGCATATAAGGAGATTAGCAGATATGCAGATAAGATGATAAGCAGGCAACAGATAAGTGTATAAATGAATAAAGATATAAAAAGATAAACGAATAAATAGGTAAATAGATAAACATATAAATGGATAAACAGATAAACACAAATACATAAACAGATAAACAGATAAGAGTTTAAACATATAAAAAGATAAACAGGTAAACATATAGACGGATAGACAGATAAACACATAAAACGGAAAAATAAACATATAAACAAGTAAACAAAAAGACAGATAAACAGATAAACACATAAAACGGAAAAAAATAGATAAACATGTAAATGGATAAACAGATAAACACAAATACATAAACAGATAAACAGATAAGAGTTTAAACATATAAAAAGATAAACAGGTAAACATATAGGCGGATAAACAGGTAAACATATAGGCGGATAAACAGATAAACACATAAAACGGAAAAATAAACATATAAACAGGTAAACAAAAAGACAGACAAACAGATAAACACATAAAACGGGAAAAAATAAACATACAAACAGGTAAGAAAATAAAGATATACACTTAAGCATATGAGTGGATAACAAGATAAATAGATAAATAGATAAATGAAATTCCTCCCGTATATACAGACTCTGTCACCCACGTCAAATTGGAAAGAGCTGGTCAGCACTAATGAGGAGCTTCAGATGTTCTTTACGTAACGTATTGTCTGGCAACACTAATTGCACTTTCTTCCTCCTCGACCCTGGAACAGTCGGATCTAGCTAAAAGGCAGTTTCCATAGTAATAGTACCAACTATCTAAAGTTTAATCACGTTACATAAGGCCTAGATTTTCATAAAATAAAACCAATTGTCCTGTAGATCTATGGCAGTAGTTCTTAACCTTGTTGGAGGTACTGAACCCCGCAAGTTTCATACATGCATTCATTGAACCCTTCGTAGTTGGAAAAAAAATTCTTCAAATTCAAAACATAGGAACTATATACTGTATTAGTGCACAAACTGTACCATGGATCATTTGCACACAAAATCACTGTGTTCAAAGAAAAAAAACATGAATTTCACATAAAACAAAAACATAATGAATATTTGGGGTGAACCCAAGGGTGAACCAAACCGCCGAACCCTGGAAACTGACTCACCGAACCCCTGGGGTTCGATCGAACCCAGGTTAAGAAACACTGGTCTATGGTGTAGGCCCTATAGTTGATGATCTTTGAAAAATATCTGATCAATTTATAGATTTGTAAAAGTAGTGAGAAGCTTACGCCAGGAGGCGTGTACCTGTGGCCGAAGCCGCCACCTATGCCCTATGGGGTTGGATTGTTGGAGCAGGTAACAGCCACTGCTGGAAAGTGCGGGATTCGAGCAAACAACTAAGCAAATGCGAGACCAGCACGCTTTCGATGACGCCGCCATTGGTCATAGATTGTAGTGATGTTGATATACAGAAGACGGTTTGCATAAAGAAATGTATGAAAAATTTACTCTCTAAGTACAAACTAGAAACTAATATATTAGTATTTCTGGCGTTGAGTTCTTGTAGAGTAATATTCTTAAACTTCCTCCAGAAAGAGTTTTCATGTGCTCGCCTTAATACATCAGTCAAACAGCAATGAGAGAAAACAAAGTTATACTGTCTAGCTCATCTACCCTTTACCTTATAAATACTTGCGGATCACTCCATGGTTGTCTCCCAGGAAGACACCAGGCCTATCCACGCCGCCTCAGCTCAGATACAATACATGTGTCTCGGATCGATTTACAGACCTATGTATATGTATATGTATATGTATATGTATATGTATATGTATATGTATATGAATATGTGTATATGTATATGTATATGTATATGTATATGTATATGTATATGTATATGTATATGTATATGTATATGTATATGTATATGTATATGTATATGTATATGTATATGTATATGTATATGTATATGTATATGTATATGTATATGTATATGTATATACTTACTTGTACCGATGTCCTGTAAAATTTCACATAGTGAAGACTTGGAAACCTGACGCATGCTTAAAGTAGAGACTCCGAAGGTTATTTCTCGCTCTGGTTTCTGTGATAAGTGAGGTCTGTGACTAAGTAATAAATCCCAACTAAGAAGGAAACATAAACCCCTGTGACGTGGCTGAGTTAGATTTAACCCTCTTGCTGTTTCGGCTTCGTCTAAATTGAACAAAATCATCTGCCATTCGTTTGCATGAAGTTTCTAGAAGAGGGGACAGCACTTCACAAGGAGATAAAACAGGAAGACCAATCTCACTTCATTTTTGTTGTTAGTTTACATATATACATATGCATATACATTTAGATCTGGAATTATATTTGTGACTCGTACATAAACCTTTGAAGTCTGGAACAATATGACCTTGTAGAACATCTAAGGAAGCTAAGAGAAACCTTTTCTTTACTATCAATAAAGTTAAGAATTACTTTGCCTATATGAAACCCTGATGCCTTTAATATCATTATAAACTTATACAACATATACGCGAGATAAAGGAACCCCTTTCCATTATCTTTAATTATTCTAATGGATTCTGATCCTTTAAAGCCTCCAGTGAGCTTATGTAGTAACAGAATCTCTTTGGAAAAAACAATATGGAAATACTTTCATGTTACATAAACAGGGAGCGTAAGCGGCGCACAGTCTGAAGCCCTTTCTCATTGTTTCGCTTCATCTTGTGTGGGCCAAATCCCACCCCTAATCTATCCTTGATGTGATGAGACAAGGGTGGACACAGCTTGGGACAAGAAGGGCGTAAAGCAAGAGAACAAGGAGGTGCGTGACTGTATCAAGGGTTTACAGAATGGTCATATATGTTATGTTCTTGTTTAAAAACATTGATTTATAAAACTATACAGTTACTCAGGTTGTGTGTGTGATTCACCAGGGTCTTTCACCAGGGTCTTGGATCACGTGTTGGACTCGTGATCAACAGCAATTACCCTCCCGGAAGAGAACTCAGAGCTCATACTGTATATGACCGATCTATGGGTACTACTGCGACCTTACACGTACACACACACACACAACTCCCCGCCAACGAGAGATGGAGTAACGACTCGCAACGCAGCTACACTGAAATTATTTCAGCCCTGGGCAGGATTCGAACTCGGACCGCTGTAGTAGCAGTTGCGATCGCTACCACTGTGCCGTCGAGAGAGAGAGAGAGAGAGAGAGTGTGTGTGTGTGTGTGTGTGTGTGTGTGTGTGTGTGTGTGTGTGTGTGTGTGTGTGTGTGTGTGTGTGTGTGTGTGTGTGTGTGTGTGTGTGTGTGTGTGTGTGTGTGTGTGTGTGTGTGTGTGTGTGTGTGTGTGTGTGTGTGTGTGTGTGTGTGTGTGTGTGTGTGTGTGTGTGTGTGTGTGTACAGGCGCGCATGAAATTCCCAGCCATTTTATTTTTCAAAAATGTGCAGTTTGTGAAAAACTCTAGAGCGCAACTACAGTCGTTTGCACCCATTATCACCATTTTTAGTTCTGCAGCGACTGTAACACAAGAATTGCCAATTACTTTTTTGTTTGCATAGGTGGATTGGGTAGTATTTGCATTCAAATGTATTTACCCAATTGTAATACACAGAACAAGGGCTATACTCGTAGGATCCCGTCTTTATCGCTGTATTTTTTAATGGGTTTAAAAATGTTAATGTGTTTGCTTATTCTATTTCAATACTATAGATTTTTTTATTGTTTTCATGTCCATGTGGAAAGAAAAGTGACCTATAGTGAGATTATGCTGGACGCATTGAGTGAGTTTTCCTTCTCAAGTAAAATAATTCTCAAAAAAAATTAAACAAACTCTATCTGTACCTTAGAATAGATTTAGATTCTACGTAGATCCACCTAATTTTAGCCTTTATTTTCTTGTGAGATTTATCACATCATATTTCGCCTGCATCGTGTTTCATTTGATGAGACCTCCCTTGCAATGTCCGATAAATTTCGAGAAAAAATGAACGATCCATATCATGCTAGCATTTTCCTCAGATCCAAAACTTTGGTTTGCTCCAAACAGGTTTTCTCAGTAACGTAATTTTGTTCGAAAGTTTACATGAAGGCTTCGATCCTAATCGAATGTTTCAGAATGGATGGTAAACAGTTGAGACTAGATGAAAACTACACATAGTACTTCATAAAAAGGTTTTATATATAATGAAAACAAACTAAAATTAAAAACATTGTTAGAATTGTATGGTGGCTGCATCAGTAATATAAACAAATTTATTGCAATACAATGAAAACAAACTAGAATTAAAAGCATGATTTGAGTCATGTGTTAGCTGCATCAGCAATGTAAGCATGAATTTATTATAACACATTTATCAAATCGCCGTTACATGGATAAACCAGGCCACTCTGTTTTAGAAATGTTAAAACTTATTTTGTAAGACCAGAATTAAAAACAAGACGAAAAAGGAAAGCAATCGATGAACCGAAGGACCCAAAGACGACGGCAAAAACTTGTCGACAAGATAGAAAAAAAGAGTGTGAGCGAGATGACGCAATATCGTCTCCATGGGTGAAACTGGCGCACGACTGACTGACTCCAAGAGAAGTTGGACAGCAGAATCAAGACGATTAAAGGTAGTGAGCCATAGGCTGAGGCTATCAGAGGGCTCAGAGGAAGAGTCGATGTATAAAGACTGTCTTCACACTGTGTGAAAGAGAGTAAGAGAAAGGGCGATGTGAGGAGAAAAGACAATTCTAGAAAGAAAGGAGAAAGAAAAAGAAAATGTGTGTGTGTGTGTGTGTGTGTGTGTGTGTGTGTGTGTGTGTGTGTGTGTGTGTGTGTGTGTGTGTGTGTGTGTGTGTGTGTGTGTGTGTGTGTGTGTGTGTGTGTGTGTGTGTGTGTGTGTGTGTGTGTGTGTGTGTGTGTGTGTGTGTGTGTGTGTGTGTGTGTGTGTGTGTGTGTGTGTGTGTGTGTGTGTGTGTGTGTGTGTGTGCGTGTGCGTGTGCGCGCGCGCGCGTTTATGCTTACCAATAGTGACCTTCTCACCATGTTACATGTGAAATCTTCTATGATAGCAAAATACGTACATACTTAAGCTACAGTACTTATATTTACCAAATAATATATATTTTTATAATATTAAAAACATATATGTAAAAAACTGAATTTACAGCCTATTGGCTTTGTTTACTAGTTTGTTACATACGGTTCCAACCTTCTCTAGTTTCTAAGAATGCCTGGTTTCGATTCCCAAAAGCAACGGGTGAGCGACCCCTGCGGCGACTTTTCAAGTACAAAGGGGCACAGGCGATGGCTTCGACCGTAGTCAAGCGCCACTTGTCAAACTAAGCCTCAATTTCCATCCCTTTTTAGTCAAGCAGTCGCCTCTCAACTGAATGCTTTTTGATATAATCTCAACGACGGCGCCCAAAAGGATTTCTCCTCATCTCTATTCTTGCATGAGGGGACGAGAAAAGAGGGTCACCATGTAACTGAGGTGGTAGAGCCATGCTGTCTGCCTTATCTCTGACCCGGAAAGAAGTGAGCGGAAGACAGAGAAGACACTTCACTCACGAGGCGCTAAGAAATAAGACAAACAGTTAGGGAGCGCGATGGGTGAGGAGTGGGTGCGTACCTTGGCTGGCTACCTCTCTTATGATGGGGAAAAATTCTTTTGTATATAGATAGACTAACATACTCTGATACATTCACCAGAATAGAATTATCTAAGTGTGTCACGAAAGTGCGAGCGGGTTTTGTTAAGACCCATCATTCTTCCTTCTGACATAAACCGGAAGAAAGGAACCGCGTGCCGAAAGAATGAAGGTTTTTGGACGTAAAGAAAAACCGTCCTTTCACTTACTGGCAGTCACTTCAATCTCATGCCCTATTTCTCCCTCCCCATCATTAAGCAAAAGTAAATCCTATAACGTACGATTATATCATCAGATTCAGTCTCCAACCTTTCAGGACGGCGTGACAATGTGTCTGTCTCGACGCAACAAATCCCCCGACGGTTACTCAACTGGCTGATGGCGATTTCCCGGGCCAGTTTGGGGTCTCGACTGCCTTGAACTCCCTTCGACCCGGGGGCCAAGTCTCCAACTGAACGAACATCTTCTTTCGTCCACCTTTACGTAGTATTAAAGAATCTGTTTAGTTTTTGTAGAGATCACACAACGTAACGCAACACAAGACCACAATTTCCGGGAAATATTTACCAACATTCTGGGAAAAAGAAGCTAAACAATAAAAAGAGTTTCCTACTAACCAAGCATATAAGACACTTATCCAAAGATAAACATGTGCTTTGGACATATCTAGAGAAACTGAACTAGTCTTTTCTTTTCTTTCTTTTCTTTAACCCATTCAACTCCGATGACAAGATGTCTTGTCATTTGGTCAAATAAAACAAAAAATCATAATAAAACAACAAAATGTTTGATGATCAAACAGCACCAGAAAAATATGACGTCATCAGTCCTCCTCGAGGAGGACTGACGACGTCATATTTTTCTGGTGCTGTATTTATCAACTACAATTTTTTGTTTTATTTGACCAAATGACAAGACATCTTGTCATCGGAGTTGAATGGGTTAACGACCCCTTGTTTGGATATAGGTAAATTAATCCAGATATAAGACGACTTTAACGAATTTCACAACACATTTCAAAAGAATACGATAAAACTTAAGAGGAAAATACATACATACATACATATACTAAGGCTTTTTCCCCCTTACAAGGGAGGTAGCCAAAAAGGAAAAGGCATAAAATCATTTCCACCCATTCCATCCCTGAATACACTCCACACCCCTCCACCCTCCCTCTTATCTGAGCACCTTCTGGATGACGGGTCATCCCTGCACCTTGTCCACTGCCCTGGGTCAGAAGCAGTGTCGCAAGACACAGCACATCCACAGCAAGGCCGCTTCATTAAATCGGCGACCCCCCCTCTCCGTCCCCCCATTGCATAAAAGGAGAGGACGGGGAGAAATCCCTTCGGGCTGCGTCAAATTTTGCTCATACATACTACCTCACCCCCCATCCCCCCGCCCATTCCACCTCATGCAATCACAACATCATCCATATACAACCATTCTCCATTCACCCCTGTCTTCTGTCCTCTCCCATCCTTCCTCAACAGACATTCCCCTCTTCCCCAAAGCCCCCTTCACCCCATCCATCCACCTCATCCTAGGACGTCCCCTCATGTTCACTCCCTCCACATCTGCCTTCCATACCTCTTTTACTAGTCTTTCTTCACTCATTCTTTCCATGTGTCCAAACCATCCTAATATTTTTTCATCAACCCTTCAACCACAAGAAGCTGAGATGAGAGAGGACTGGGTAAGTGTGGGATGGGTGGCTGACTATCTCACTTATAAGGAGACCGAAGCCTTTTGTTATATAGATATACAGAGAGAGCACTAACACTATACACTCTGTCGAGGACTGTGATTGTAACCCAGACCCGTAAGCCATATTTTATTGCCTGTAGATTCTTAATACATAAAGAAGGGTGTGGAGCATAATCAACACTAATATAAATCGAGTAGGCCTATAATTTCGTGAAAAAATATATTTGTTTAAGGTTAAAAAATATACGTTGGTATCATAAAACATTTTGTCATATTTTAGGACAGTAATTGACGAAAAGTCATAACCAAAAAACAGCGACGACAGTTTTATAGTTTTATAGACCGAGGATAGAGAGATACATCATATACGGGATGAAAACTACCTTTTTCTTTTCTTTTCTTTTTTTTTCTTTTCAAAAGGAAGCGTGTTGCAGATATAGACTACAGGGAATACTCTAGTCAAATAACAAAAAATAATCTTCTTCATACAAAATCCTGTCGTGCTTCAAACTGAGCTCGACAAAATCCTTTATCTGTTCTACGCCTTCCATTGGTGCGGTTTTATTTAAAAATTATTTTCAATGGAAGAAATATATCTGCATGGCTAAATTCAGACGGCTCGACAGATCCTTTAGTCGTGACGGTACATTTTAAAACCCCAACGGAATAGAGAAAGCTAAAATCACATTCACATCCAAATGTCGACATTCTTCATCCCTTTCCCGCCCTTTTCCCAGTCTCGAGCTCCTGCTCTCCGAATTCAACATGGACGATGTCCAGACAAGTAGTGGACGCTCAGATACGTCCTGAACCAGACGTACATTTCTCCCTCCCATTTGCGTGATGCCTCTTTCCATCTCCATCACGATGTGGCAGGGAAAACATTTCTCAGAACGCAATTCTGCCAATGCTCCGACGTCATCGAATTTATTTCACAAGAAAGTAAAGCACGTGATGTCGTCACGTTACAAAAGGTATTTCTCTGGAATACTGTTTTTTTTTTTTTTGCCCTTTTTATTTTTCATATGTCTATGGATCTCCCTTACAATCATTATCAA
>NC_134819.1:37754324-37756824 GCF_046742065.1 Oratosquilla oratoria | reverse complement strand
TTTCCTATAGCTTTCTCACATATCTGTCGTACTACAAAAATCTGATCTACACAACCCCTACCTGTCCTAAAACCACACTGTTCCTCACCAATTACTCCCTCTGTTCCTCTCCTAATCCTCTCAATCAAGACCCTCCCATAAGCCTTCCCAACTACACTCAACAAGCTGATCCCTCTGAAACTACTACACTCACACTTGTCCCCCTTTCCTTGTAAAGCGGAACTATACAGGCACTCCTCCAGTCCTCCGGCACTCTAGCCTCTCTTAAACAAACATTAAATAACCTCACCAGCCAGTCCACCATAATTATACCTCCTTTCTTCAGACATTCTGCATGCCATCCATCCAACCTAGGTGCCTTACCTGCTCTCACCATCTTAACAGCTGCTTTCACTTCATCCTTCACTATTTCTCCTCCATCTTCCTCACTCATCACTCTCATTTTCTTAGTACTTCCCACTGCAATTACCTTTCCCTCCCTATACTCCTTCACATTTAGCAACTCCCTAAAAAACCCTGCCCACCTTCCTCTCACTGCCTTCTCTTCCATTATCATCTCTCCATCTGCACCTTTTACCTTTTCTTCTCTACTTGATTCGCCTCCTTTTTCTCTTTCAATTTCCTTTCAAAACATATTTTTATTACCTTCAAAAATTTCTGTCATACTCTTACACCATTTTACATCTGCTCTCCTCTTTGCTTCCTTTATCTTATGCTTAACTTCCCTTCTCTTTACTTTATACCTCTCATACGATTCCCTCGTCCTAATTTGTAGCCAATCTATGAATGCCTGCTTCTTCTCTTCTACAACCTTCTTTGCTTCCTCATCCCACCATTCACTACCCTTCCTTCTATTTCCTCCCGCCCTCCTTGTTCCACACACCATCTTTGCACACCTTATGACTCCCTTCTTGAACCATCCCCATTCCTCCTCCACTCCTAGTTCTACTCTATCCTTAACTCCCTCCCACTCCTTTTTCACCTTCTTATACTCATTCTCATTTTTTCTCTCATTTAAGCAGTTCACTCTAAGTATCTCCCTACCTTCTGGCCATTTCCTCTTTCTCCACCTATTCTCCTCTTTCAATTTACCTTCCACCAGATAATGATCTAATATTCCCCCACTCTCTCTCCTTAGAACATGTACATCCTTAACTCTTCCTACCATACTCCTGATCACCACTATATAGTCCATTAACGCTCTATCTGCCACCCTTCCATCCACCACCCTCTCCCATGTGTACTTATGCTTGACTTTCTTCCGAAACAAAATATTTGCTATCATCAACTCTCTTTCAAGACACATCTCTACCATCAATTCTCCACTACGATATTTACCTGGAACTCCATACTTCCCAATCACTTCGTCTATTGGTTCATTTCCTACCCTAGCATTAAGGTCTCCCAATACAACTACATTGACATTTCTCCCTAATCCCTCTATGCATTCATTTATATCTACCCAAAAATCCTCCCTTTCCTCTAATCTCTTCTCACTACCAGGCCCATACGCACTTACAAAAACCCACATCTCCCTTCCCAGCTTCACCTTCATCCACCTCAACCTTAATGAAACCTCCTTCCACTCCACTACCCACTTACTTATCTCTCTACTTACTAGTATAGCCACCCCTTCTCTCCCTTGTCCCCTCTTCACTCCTGAGTACCTCCCAGCTACACTCCAAAACTCACAGTTGCCCTTTCCTTTCATTTTAGTTTCACTCAAAGCCAGCACATCCATCTTTCTTCTCACAAACATACTGCCTATCTCTTCCCTTTTACTCTCATCTGTACCACATCCACGCACATTTAAAGACCCAAACCTTAGGGTACTGGTTGGAAAACTCCCACACCCTCTTCTGCCTTTATTTTTTTTTTTTTTTCTTTTTTTTTTTTTTTTATTTTTTTTTTTTTTTTTTTTTTTTTTTTTTTTTTTTTTTTTTTTTTTTTAAGGAATGTCCACTTCTGGGGATACAGATAGCAGGACTCCTAATCCCATCCCCCGTCCCGTTTTTTTCGCCTTTTATGACTCAAGTGGAAAGACTTGGTGGTAGCAATCTCTTCCCCCACCAGGTAGGCGAAAAGAGGAAATGAATATTCAGAGAAATGGTACAGGACAGTAACAAGGGGTTGGGGGACAGCATAACGGAGGGATAGTCGTAGTATAAAAGTGTCATCATTTCTCTATGAACAGAGTTTTCCTCTATCACAGACAAAATGATGTGTGATTCTGGTCCGTAGGGGCGCCCCATATAGACCCTAAAGTGTGTGTGTACATATATATATATATATATATGTATGCATATACACACACACACATATATATATATATATATATATATACATATATATATGAGTGGAAAATGTGGTAGAGAAACGTGGATTGGAGCGAGAACACTATATTCCTGACGTTTCGACTACAAGTCTTCTTCAGAGTGAAAGACAACGTATGTATACAGTATATATACTCTCCTTACGGCTCATCCGGCTGGACATCTCA
>NC_134819.1:37731824-37736824 GCF_046742065.1 Oratosquilla oratoria | reverse complement strand
TTAAGGTTGAGACTCGATCTCTTGCCTCCGTGATTACGACACCTTGTTGAAATCCAGCCTAGCCTACCAATGCGCTTCCACTCTCCATTTACTTGAGCTTAATGCCATCAATCACACGTCAGAACATTTCCAAGCTAGCTTGTCAAAAATTTCCCAAACAACCAATTAAATCCGACTGACCATTTCCTCTTCCTAATATCTCAGTGTCACTTGCAGATCTGGAAATCTGTTTCATTCATACCTGTTCACGATAAAGAAATGCGAGCAAGTAGTCGCTAATCAAGCTGAGTTTTTTTCTGAAAGATGTAGACAAGTTAACGCAAGTGCCAGATCTTAAAACGTTTTATTCATACCTATTCACGATAAAGAAATGGGGGCAGGTAGTCGCTAATCAAACTGGGTTTTTCGGAAGGGTTTAGACAAGCTAACACAAGTTCTAGAAATGCATTTGATCAAGTAGAATGTTTGAGTATTTCTTGAGAACCTAGACCGAGAATCAAATTCTATCGAAGTCGAAATCTTGTTAATAATTTGAAATCGACTAAGCCGAGTATTTCTGGCTCTAAGAGACTACAATTAACACCCTGAGATTAATTAGTTCTTTTTTTTTTTTTTTTGCTTCATAAATGGACCCATTAGGATCCTCCATTGATTTTTCAAATTAAAAAGTCTAGTAAAGCATTAATATATTACAAATATGAAAAACAAACTATATAGAAATAGCCCAAAATATTGGATTTTTTTTTTTTTTTTTTTTTTTTTAAATAAAACTCTGAAGAGCTTCATGCGATACCTCCAGAGCTTTAAAGAAATCGACAACATAAGAGTAGAAAATATGACCATATTAAAAATTAACCAAATGAGAAGTAGTAGATGTAAATTCATTATTATATATTTAATCTACAGAAAAAAAATATAAGCAAGCTGTCGTATTGTCAGTGAGTTAAAAAAAAACATAAGGAAATCTACAACATATGGGCAGAAAGTATTTTCACATCAAAAATAAACCGCATAAGAAGCAGTGGATGTAACTTGTCAGGCTATGAGCTTAATCTACAAAAGGTTGGAAACAATGAGTTAAATAAACTACCCTGAGATGACCTCACGTCATTTTCTTAGAAATTTTCAGCTTCAAATCGATAAACACTTATGATATCCTATATGGTGGTGGATAGGAGTGAAATGGGCACGTGCCTTTTTGATCTTGGCTACCTACTTTATAAGGGGGGAAAATTTGGTACCATAGGTCGATAGATAGATTATCCTCCTTCTCAAGTTTCTGTTCCCCATCGTTCCACTGCCGCGTTCTTAAATACCTCTCATTATCTAATCTCCCAAGCTCTGAATATCCCTGACTCTCCTCTAGAGTTCTACAACTCCCATATGCATTCCTGACAGACTCTTCGTCTATCTGGTTCTTCATCTCGGATTCTTGGAGGTGTTAGCTTCCAGACCTCTTAGACTTCTTGTCAGGTTCTAAAACTCCCAGGTAGTATAGCATAAATTAAACTCATCGGGTTCTACGGTTTCCAAGTTCTCCACTTCCTTTTATATCTATTTTCAGGTTCTAAAACTCTCAGGGTCTATAGCTTAGACTATACTTTTCAGATTCTACTTTTCCTAGGTTTTATATCTCCCAATTTCTATTTCCTCACGGTTCTTCAGATTCTAGTATATGTATTCTTCAAATTCTGCATAGCTTTGAAATGTTACTTTTCGTTCGCTATAGATTTCATTTGACCTGTCACTCCGTCTGCCTTCCGTCATTTGAATATAGTGGCGCGTTGGGGGTTTCCTACAAGAATACCGATGGAGTTTGAGTACCATCGAACTCAAAGTGTCAACGCAAACATCTTTAACCACTCCACTGGGGTTGTCGCTTCTTAGGTGAATAAGGCCTCATCTTCAAGGAACACTATCTACTCTATCTATCTATGTTCCAAAAGGATTCTTCTTCCTTCGTATAAGGGAGGTCACCATCCAATCCACGCACCCACCATCACCCATCCTATTCCAAACCTTCATCAAATTGTCTCCACTTCTATTTTAGCCAGATCAGAGAAGACGAAATAAATCAATCGTACCCCCTAGTTTTATAAGTTTATGAGTATTATTATGTATTTCTTGAATATATATATATGTATATATATATATATATATATATATATATATATATATATATATATTCACTATAACCCCACTATCGGAGAAATAATCACGGAAAATACAGGGAAACTGTATATTTCGACTACTATCAGTAGTCCTCCTCAGCAGAATGTTTACATGAGGTTGAGGTGCAAGTATATATGAGGAAATGATGGGTACATAGAAGGGGATGAGGAAAGTGGGGGGGGGGGGGACTCCAGGTTACATGACCTTGAAAATGGTTGGGTCGAGGAAGGACAGTGGGTGATATTTTGTCCTTCCTTGACCCAACCATTTCAGGGGCATGTAACCTGAGTCCCCCCCCCCATTTTCCTCATCCCCTTCTATGTACCCCTCATTTCCTCATATATACTTGTACCTTAACTTATTGTAAGCATTCTGCTGAAGAGGACTACAGATAGTAGTCGAAATATACAGTTTCCCTGTATTTTCCATTATTATTTCTCCGATAGTGGGTTTATAGTGAACTTTTACAAATGTGTTATAACATACCAATTTCCAATTGATATATATATATACATATATATATATATATATATATATATATATATATTCAACTACATTAACTTTTCACTTTTAATCCCATGTCATCACGATCGAGACTGACAATGCGCTCGACGGAGACATATGCGGAATCTGATACTAATTGAAGCCAAGAACTCTAACCCAGCCCAGACGTACCAAAGTGATCTGTGACTAACCACTGCGCATAGTCAGTCTCGATCGTGATGACATGGAATTAAAAGTGTAAAATAAATGTGGTTGAAAATAGATTAATATATGCACTGGGGACCATTCAGTATGTGTGTATATATATATATATATATATATATATATATATATATATATATATATATATATATATATATATATGAAAAAGAATTCACTTGAAATGCGTGATTCTAGTATGCAGAAAAATCACTAGGAAAATAACAGAAATGAGACCGAGCACTTTCGTCTATTCAGACATTTTCAAGGTACAAGTACAGAAAAAGAGACAAATATATATACTCAGAGGGTAGGGTAGATATCCCTGTGACCTACGGACTCAGAGTCCCGAGAGTTTGGTTAACAATTTTCTTAATACTAAAATCATCCAATCTGTGCAATCCATGAATTTTGCTATGGCAATGGGTAACTCAATTTCTCCAATTTTAAGCAATCTTGTAATGGGTAACTCAATTTCTCCAATTTTAAGCAATCTTTATATGGAATTTTTTTAAACTAAGTTGTTACCCAATATTCTCCCCCAAAATGTTACTTGGTCTAGGTACATTGATGATGTTTTGTGTATTTCGTCTGTTAATGTTGATCACTCTATTTTCTTGTCACAACTTAACACCCTAGTCCCTTCTATCAATTTTACTATGGAAATAGAACAAAACAACCAATTACCTTTCCTTGATGTATTAATATACAGAAATGAAAGGTCTTTCAAAGTTTATGTCTATAGGAAACCCACCAATGTTTTTTCATATGTTCATTTTTACTCTTCTCATCATTACAGGACAAAGGCATCTGTGTTATCGTTAATGTACCATTGAGCTTATTGTATTTGTAGTCCGCGAGTTTTTGGATGGATAAATTCTTAAGAACAAGTGTCATAGCTTCAAAATTAAAATGTCTCAATTATCTCATTCAAAATTCTCAAAAAATGGCTAGGAAGTCTTATTTTGATGATAAAGCTGGAGACACATTTGATTCTAAAAATCCTCTTGTTCTTCCTTATCATGATAATTGAATTGAATTACCGCATGTTCTCAAGAATTTCAACATCCAATTTATTTTTTAGAAACTCCAACAGTCAAAAGTCTTTTAATTAAAAATTCTCCTGAAAATAAGGAAGGTTGTGTATATAAAATTTCATGTAAAGAATGCTAAATTGGTCAGACTGGAAAGGAATTAAATGTTAGATGAAAACAGTGGTCCGGGGAACAGGGGTAAATTACACCCAAATGGGGTAAATTTAGGAAATTTTGGCGGCGGTAATGAACGTGCTACGGATGTGGATGTGCTAAGTGAGGGAAAAACTGATATTAAAGTTGGAGAAAAGAATGCATCGAGGATCCCATGATCTTTAAAACTATGGGAAACGGAGAAATACTGTATCTGTAATTGAAACTGCTTCATCAGTATCTGGGAATCTATTATTTGAAACTGTTTTTAACCCTCAGTGAGACCGCTTTTGCGTTGTTGTCTGGTGGTGGCATTTGCTCCTTGACTTATCAGTCTTTATTTAGCCCGCTCGTCATCTACCTGGTGGATTTTTGGACCTTGGCGTGTTAAGGGGAGGAACAACCACGATCATAGGTAAGGGAGGCCTGGGTTAAGGGGAAGAAGAACAGGAGTGAAAGGTGGTGGTTGTGGTGGTGGCAAGTTGGATTGTGTGGTTTATCAGTTTATGTGGCGTTAATTATTTTGCGTCATTCCTGATGCGTTTATAGAATAGTTGCTGTTATGATATGATCGGAGCTGTGTAAACTACTGAACTGGTGTTGCTGTAATGTGTGGCGTTGTTTGTGGGTTAACTAGTGCTGGATGCTGAATGGGTCTGGTGCTATGATCGTCTGATCACGTGAATGCAGTATTTTTGATTGTTCAAGGACGATGGTTCTTTTGACTGATGAATTGTAGGGCAGTGCGACAAAGGGGTTTGGGAGTGTGTGTCACTTGATAGAAAGTTGGATGTTGTTGTGTGGAATCTGAGAAGCGTTTTTACTTTCAGCTGTTTGTACATAGGCAGTGATAATTGCTTTCAAAGGCCGGAGTGTTTAATCGTTATTTTGCTTCTAATATCTAATTCTCATTATTTTTAATTTTGTCGCGTTTTTATC
>NC_134819.1:37722294-37727294 GCF_046742065.1 Oratosquilla oratoria | reverse complement strand
CTATTTCCTCACGGTTCTTCAGATTCTAGTATATGTATTCTTCAAATTCTGCATAGCTTTGAAATGTTACTTTTCGTTCGCTATAGCTTTCATTTGACCTGTCACTCCGTCTGCCTTCCGTCATTTGAATACAGTGGCGCGTTGGGGGTTTCCTACAAGAATACCGATGGAGTTTGAGTACCATCGAACTCAAAGTGTCAACGCAAACATCTTTAACCACTCCACTGGGGTTGTCGCTTCTTAAGTGAATAAGGCCTCATCTTCAAGGAAAACTATCTACTCTATCTATCTATGTTCCAAAAGGATTCTTCTTCCTTCGTATAAGGGAGGTCACCATCCAATCCACGCACCCACCATCACCCATCCTATTCCAAACCTTCATCAAATTGTTTCCACTTCTATTTTAGCCAGATCAGAGAAGACGAAATAAATCAATCGTACCCCCTAGTTGTAGACGTTTAGGAGTATGATTATGTATTTCTTGATATATATATATATGTATATATATATATATATATATATATATATATATATATATATATATTCACTATAAACCCACTATCGGAGAAATAATAACGGAAAATACAGGGAAACTGTATATTTCGACTACTATCTGTAGTCCTCTTCAGCAGAATGTTTACATGAAGTTGAGGTGCAAGTATATATGAGGAAATGATGGGTACATAGAAGGGGATGAGGAAAGGGGGGGGGGGGGGGACTCAGGTTACATGGCCTTGAAATGGTTGGGTCGAGGAAGGACAGTGGGTGATATTTTGTCCTTCCTTGACCCAACCATTTCAGGGGCATGTAACCTGAGTCCCCCCCCCCCATTTTCCTCATCCCCTTCTATGTACCCCTCATTTCCTCATATATACTTGTACCTTAACTTATTGTAAGCATTCTGCTGAAGAGGACTACAGATAGTAGTCGAAATATACAGTTTCCCTGTACTTTCCGTTATTATTTCTCCAATAGTGGGTTTATAGTGAACTTTTACAAATGTGTTATAACATACCAATTTCCAATATATATATATATATATATATATATATATATATATATATCTTTTTTCAACCACACTAACTTTTCACTTTTAATCCCATGTCATCACGATCGAGACTGACAATGCGCTCGACGGAGACATATGCGGAATCTGATACTAATTGAAGCCAAGAACTCTAACCCAGCCCAGACGTACCAAAGTGATCTGTGACTAACCACTGCGCATAGTCAGTCTCGATCGTGATGACATGGAATTAAAAGTGAAAAATAAATGTGGTTGAAAATAGATTAATATATGCACTGGGGACCATTCAGTATGTGTGTATATATATATATATATATATATATATATATATATATATATATATATATATATATATATATATGCAAAAGACTTCACTTGAATGCGTGATTCTAGTATGCAGAAAAATCACTAGGGAAATAACAGAAATGAGACCGAGCACTTTCGTCTATTCAGACATTTTCAAGGTACAAGTACAGAAAAAGAGACAAATATATATACTCAGAGGGTAGGGTAGATATCCCTGTGACCTACGGACTCAGAGTCCCGAGAGTTTGGTTAACAATTTTCTTAATACTAAAATCATCCAATCTGTGCAATCCATGAATTTTGCTATGGCAATGGGTAACTCACCAAATGGGTAACTCAATTCCTCCAATTCTAAGCAATCTTTATATGGAATTTTTTTTTAAACTAAGTTGTTACCCAATATTCTCCCCCAAAATGTTACTTGGTCTAGGTACATTGATGATGTTTTGTGTATTTCGTCTGTTAATGTTGATCACTCTATTTTCTTATCACAGCTTAACACCCTAGTCCCTTCTATCAATTTTACTATGGAAATAGAACAAAACAACCAATTACCTTTCCTTGATGTATTAATATACAGAAATGAAAGGTCTTTCAAAGTTTATGTCTATAGGAAACCCACCAATGTTTTTTCATATGTTCATTTTTACTCTTCTCATCATTACAGGACAAAGGCATCTGTGTTATCGTTAATGTACCTTTGAGCTTATTGTATTTGTAGTCCGGAGTTTTTGGATGGTAAATTCTTAAGAACAAGTGACATAGCTTCAAAATTAAAGTATCCCAATTGCCTCATCGAAAAATCCCCAAAAGTGGCTAGGAAGTCTTATTTTGATGATAAAGGTAGAGACACGTTTAATTCTAAAAATCTTCTCGCTCTTCCTTATCATAACAATTTCATTAAATTACCGCATATTCTTAAGAATTTAAACATCCAAGTAATTTTTAGAAACTTCAACACAGTCAAAAGTCTTTTAATTAAAAATTCCCCTGAAAATAAGGAAGGTTGTGTATATAAAATTCCATGTAAAGATTACAACAAATGCTATATTGGTCAGACTGGAAAGGAATTAAATGTTAGATTAAAACAGTGGTCGGGGAACAGGGGTAAATTACCCCAAATGGGGTAAATTAGAAATTTTGGGGGGTAATGAACGTGCTACGGATGTGGATGTGCTAAGTGAGGGAAACTGATATGAAAGTTGGAGAAAAGAATGCATCGAGGATCCCACGATCTTTAAAACTATGGAAACGGAGAAATATCAGTATTGAAACTGCTTCATCAGTATTGAATCAGTATTGAAACTGTTTTTAACCCTCAGTGAGACCGCTTTTGCGTTGTTGTCTTGGTGGTGGCATTTGCTCCTTGACTTATCAGTCTTTATTTAGCCCCTCGTCATCTACCTGGTGGATTTTTGACCTGGCGTGTTAAGGGAGGAACAACCACGATCATAGGTAAGGGAGGCCTGGGTAAAGGGAAGAAGAAAAGGAGTGAAAGGTGGTGGTTGTGGTGGTGGCAGCTTGGATTGTGTGGTTTATCATTTTATGTGGCGTTAATATTTTGGTTCATTCCTGATGCGTTTATAGAATAGTTGCTGTTATGAGATGATCGGTTGTAAACTACTGAACTGGTGTTGCTGTAATGTGTGGCGTGTTTGTGGGTTACTAGTGCTGGCTGCTGATTGGTCGGTGCTATGATCGTCTGATCACGTGATTGCTGATTTGATTGTTCAAGGACGATGGTTGACTATGAATTGTAGGGCAGTGAGACAAAGGCTTTGGGAGTGTGTGTACTTGATTGAATGTTGGATGTTGTTGTGTGGAATCTGAGAAGCGTTTTTTCTTTCAGCTGTTTGTACATAGGCAGTGATAATTGCTTCAAAGTGTTTAATCGTTATTTTGCTTCTAATATCTAATTCTCATTATTTTAATTTTGTCGCGTTTTTATCGTTTGAATTATATTTAATACATGTCAAAACCACAGATTGTGTTGGAGTGACGTCATGGAGTGGCTGACTGGACGATTATGCTTGATTTTAACTAGCAGTTCACGTTGGTGGAGGAAGTCTGTTGACTGACAGTGATTATAATTAACGTTTAGTGTGGTGAATAAGTTCATGTTGCATCGTATGTATAATTGCTGCAGGTGTGTGTGTGGTGTAAATAGGTGTGTGGTGCAGGTGTTCAGGTGTTGGTAGCCTGTTGACTTCGTTACCTTGGTTATGTGGTAAAATTTCAGATCGTTCCCCCGACGAAATCTAACCCCAAGAAAATCAAAACACATACATTCTTACATAAAAACGTGATAGATTTGTTTTTCAGTTTCAGTTGGTGTCAGCAAGGAAAAGGACATATCAGTCCTTAATTATGGCTTCACAGAAATAGAGGACAAAGGACAAATGAAGCCTCAATGTGTCTCTTGTATGAAAATACTGACTGCCAAGTCTTTCAAAAAGAATCAATTGAAGAAACACTTGGACAAGGTTCATTCACATCTGTCTTCCAAACCACGGGAATACTTTGAGAATCTGGAAAAAACAGTCAAAAGACAGAGACTGGAAAGTAACAAGAGTGCAACGTTTGACCAACGTTCAGCTGCAATAGCTAGTTTTGAAGTGGCATGGTTGGTTGCTCGAAACAAGAAACCACATACTATTGGTGAAGACTTAATCAAGCCTGCGGCTGTAAAAATGGCAGAAAGAATGTGTGGGCAGAAAGTAGCTAAACAAATGAATACAGTACCTTTGTCTGCTAGAGTTATTAAAGAAAGAATTTCCATCTTGGCAGAAAATGTGAGAGAACAAGTGATTTCTTCAGTAAAAAAAAAGTAAAGAGTTTGCCATTCAACTTGATGAGACTACAGATGTAAGTAGCAATTCACAATTGATGGTATACATTCGATATAGGGGCTCTGATGAATTCGAAGAAGAAATGTTGTTGTGTTCTCCTCTTGAGTTGAGAACTCGTGGTATTGATGTGTTCAATAAGGTTGATGCATGCTTCAAAAAACCAAGTGTTGATTTGAAGTGGGAAGATTGTATTGCAGTATCAGTTGATGGAGCTCCTGCCATGCTTGGTCACGTCAATGGTTTTGTGGCTTTGGCCAAACAACAGAATCCAGATATTCTAGCCATCCATTGTATGATACATCGCCAGGCATTAGTTGTGAAGAATTTGGAACCAGAAGTGGAAGCTGTGTTAAATGATGTGGTTAAGATTGTCAATGTTGTAAAAGGGCATGCACTAAACACGAGGATGTTTCGTGATTTATGTGAGGATGGAGAGGCTGAATATTCAACCCTTCTTTTCCATACGGAAGTGAGGTGGCTTTCACGTGGAAATGTCTTGAATAGAGTGTGGGCTCTTAAAACAGAACTCGAAATGTTTCTGACTGATCAAAAACACACACTTGCAGAAAAGTTCAGAAAAACAACCTGGCTAGCTCTTCTTGCATATTTAGCTGACATTTTTGGGCATGTAAATGAACTGAACAAGGAATTGCAAGGAAAGAAAGTCAATCTCCTGTTAGCAAGGGAAAAAAATTCAGCATTTGTATCAAAGCTTCAGTATTGGAACCAGAAAGTAAATGTCAATAAGACTGCTGCCTTTCCAAAACTGGGAGAGTTTTTGGAAGAATGCCAAGACTGCAGTCTTAGTGACATAAAGG
>NC_134819.1:37689794-37707294 GCF_046742065.1 Oratosquilla oratoria | reverse complement strand
TGCCCATACCTTATAAGTATACATCTTTCACAAATTATAAGAGCTTGATACCCACATAAAACCATCAAGTGACGTACATACATACATATACCAAAGGCTTTCCCCCCTTACACGGGGGGGGTAGCCAAAAGGAAGATGGCATAGAAATCACTCCCACCCATTTCATTTCCCATATATTCCACTCCCTCCACCCTCCTCCCTCCCTCCTATCTTGGCACCTCCTGGATGACGGGTCATCCCTGCATCCTGTCCACTACCCTGGGTCAGAAACAGTGTCGCCAGACACAGTACATCCACAGCAAGGCCGCTTCATAAATTCGGCGACCCCCCCCCTCTCCGTCCCCTCATGCAGGAAAGGAGAAGGCAGGGAGAAATCCCTTCGGGCTGCGTCAAATTTTTCTCATACATACTTCCTCAACCCCCATCCCCCACCCACTCCCCCTCATGCATCACAGCCTCATCTATACACAACCCTTCTCCACTCACCCCTATCTTCTGTCCTCTCCCGTCCTTCCTCTACAGACATTCCTTTCTTTTTTTAAAGCCCCTTTCACCCCATCCATCCATCTCTTCCTAGGACGCCCCTTCATATTCACTCCTTCCACCTCCGCCTTCCACACTTCTTTTACTAATCTTTCTTCACTCATTCTTTCCATATGTCCAAACCATCCTAATACTCTTTCATCAACCCTATCTCCCAGCTCCTTTGCCACCCCTGTTCTCCTCCTTACCTCCTCATTTCTCACTCTATCTAGCCTAGTAACCCCTATCATACTTCTCAGACATTTCATCTCAAACACATTCAAACTCCTTCTCTCTTCCTCTCTCATGTTCCATGTTTCTGCCCCGTACATTGCTGTTGGCACAATCACTCCTTCATATAATCTCCTCTTAGCATCCATTCCCAGATGTCTATTTCTCATTACATTTTTTAATCCACCAAGGCATTTACTCGCTTCTCTCAATCTACATTCTACCTCCACCCCCACTCCTCCCTTTCCTGTCACATTCACACCCAAGTATCTGAAACTATCCACTTCCTCCAGTTTCTCACCCTTAATGCTCACTTCCAGCCTACTGTCACTCTCTACCCTTGCACATCTCATCACCTTACTTTTACCCACATTTATCTTCAGCTTCCTTCTTTCACACACCTTCTCAAACTCTGTCACTAACTTCCTCAATCCCTCCTCTGATCCTGCTACAAGCGCAGTGTCGTCAGCAAACAACAACTGGCTCACCTCCCACTTTTCTCCATTTTCTTTAATCATCTCCAACCCCTGACCCACTACCCTTGCATTCACCTCTCGCACCACCCCATCCATGTAAAGATTGAACAGCCAGGGTGACATAACACATCCCTGACGAAGTCCCACCTTTACCTCAAACCATTCACTCTCTCCATTTCTAATCCTAACGCAAGCTCTACTACTCTCATAAAAACTCTTGACTGCTCTTAACAGCTTTCCTCCTATCCCATATATCTGCAGTACCTCCCACAGTGCCTTCCTGTCTACCCTGCCGTAAGCCTTTTCCAGATCCATAAAAGCCCAAAAAACATCCTTACCTTTTCCCATAGCTTTCTCACATATCTGTCTTACCACAAAAATCTGATCTACACATCCCCTACCTGTCCTAAAACCACACTGTTCCTCACCAATTACTCCCTCTGTCCCTATCCTAATCCTCTCAATCAAGACCCTCCCATAAGCCTTCCCAACTACACTCAACAAGCTGATCCATCTGTAACTACTACACTCACACTTGTCCCCCTTTCCTTTGTAAAGCGGAACTATGCAGGCACTCCTCCAGTCTTCTGGCACTCTACTCTCTCTTAAACAAATATTAAATAACCTCACCAGCCAGTCCACCATAACTGTACCTCCTTTCTTCAGACATTCTGCATGGCATCCATCCAAACCAGGTGCCTTACCTGCTCTCATCATCTTAACAGCTGCTTTCACTTCATCCTTTCCTATTTCTCCTCCATTTTCCTCACTCATCACTCTCATTTTCTTAGCGCTTCCCACTGCAACTACCTTTCCCTCCTTATCCTCCTTTACATTTAGCAACTCCCTAAAATATTCTGCCCACCTTCCTCTCACTGCCTTCTCTTCCATTATCATCTCTCCATCTGCACCTTTTACCTTTTGCTCTCTACTTGATTCGCCTCCTCTTCGTCTTTTAACTTCCTTCCAAAACATCTTTTTAATACTTTCAAAATTTTCTGTCATACTCTTTCCCCATTTCACATCTGCTCTCCTCTTTGCTTCCTTTATCTTATGCTTAACTTCCTTTCTCTTTACTTTGTACCTCTCATAGTGACGTAATGAGGAAAAATAAGAAGTAGTGAGGACAACAAACTGGCGCAGAAAGATTGGATTCTGTGTCATATGCAAACCATAAGGACTAAATGCCCATATATGGACAATTTGCAAAAGAACAAGAAAGAAGGGAATGGTTAACACCAAATGAATCTCTACTGCCAAAACACTTGCAATGACAATAAACATAAATCTTTTACAATGTATATGAACTTTGTGCTAATATATCGACACTACTTGACAGACTACGAAAGAAAATGTCCATTGATAAGATATTTTACCGAAAAACAGCCAAAAGCTCTATACCCATACAAGAACACTCAAAGGAAGCAAAGAAGAAAAGAGTTTTTTAACGCTGTCAGACTCTCCTATCGAAAGAATGTCACTGCGCGAGTATACAATCGCCCTCTCCTTCGTTACCCCCTGTACAAAAAAAAATCTTTAGTTCGGATTAGGGTAAATGCTGCAGTAAATTGAAAAGCGATGAGAACCTGGTGGAGATTCGATTGCGCCTCGAAGATTTACGCTCAAGGTGAGCATTCGGCTGGCGCTGGGTCCTTATCGAACAAGCCAGGCGCGGTCTTCCATCTCAAAGGTCGATTGGCTTCTCTAATATTGACTCTGCAGGTGTTTGTGTATGCGTGCGTCCGTCTACGGGAGTATGTATGTGGATAGCGTTCGTATGTGGATTTATGTGTACATGTGGACGGTGTGTATGTATGTGGACGCACGTATGTAAATAGCCTGTATACGTGTGTATGTAGATGTACCTGTGTATATAGACGGTGTGTGCGTATGTGAACGTATGTGAACATACGTGGGCTGCATGCATATATGGATATACGTGTGCATGTGGAGTGTGTGTGTGCGTATGTGAATGTACGTTTGTATATGTGGCCTTGTACATTTGAGAAAGTTTGAATGTGTCTTCCCTCTGACCACGAAAGGGATTCTTTTCAATTGAACAAAAATTTCAGACAAAAATGAGACCATGACAGATTTCAGCTCCTAATTGTTGTGAAGTATATCTTAAAAATTATAAAAATTAAGAAAGAATAAGCCCCATGACTGGGGACATAGCTGAGGTAATCTTAACCTCTTTACTTCAGCAAAACTTCAGCCGAAGGAAATTTGTTTCATTTAACAAAGACAATCCTCTACAGGGCATCACCAAGATGCCTAAGGGTATTGTATTGTATTGTATTGTATTGTATTGTACTGTACTGTATTGTATTGTATTGTATTGTATTGTATTGTATTGTATTGTATTGTATTGTATTGTATTGTATTGTATCGTATCGTATCGTATTGTATTGTATTGTATTGCATTGCATTGCATTGCATTGCATTGTATTGTATTGCATTGTATTGTATTGTATCGTATCGTATTGTATTGTATTGTATTGTATTGTATTGTATTGTATTGTATTGTATTGTATTGTATTGTATTGTATTGTATTGTATTGTATTGTATTGTATTGTATTGCATTTCGTCGAGGATAACCTGTGTTACTATCCCAGGCAGGACTATCGCGTCTAACAGATGGAGTAATGGAGAAGTGGAATAGGAGTGGAAGGACAGTAGGAACAGTAGGGACAGTGGTGGTGGTGGTGGTGGTGGTGGTGGTGGTGGTGGTGGTGGTGGTGGTGGTGGTGGTGGTGGTGGTGGTGGTGGTGGTGGTGGTGGTGGTGGTGGTGGTGGTGGTGGTGGTGGTGGTGGTGGTGGTGGTGGTGGTGGTGGTGGTGGTGGTGGTGGTGGTGGTGGTGGTGGTCGTCGTCGTCGTCGTCGTCGTCGTCGTCGTCGTCGTCGTCGTCGTCGTCGTCGTCGTCGTCGTCGCGGCGTGGAGCCTACGCCAGGAGGTGCTAAATAGCTGTGGCCGCAGCTGTCTGCTTGGACTGTTGGGGTACATAACAGTCACTGCTGGAAATCGGTGAGAAATGCGGGATTCAAACCCACAACTAAGCGAATGCGAGACCAACACGCTTCCGATAACGCCACCAGCTATTTGAGTGGAGGTCATCAAAGAATGTTGACCCAAGCCTAAGGGGTTAGTCTATTGCCCCTGACACACACACACACACACACACACACACACACACACACACATCGTATAATGTGTTGGATGATTAAAACCACCAAGCCATAACCAGAAGCAAATGATAAAGTAAGGCCAATGTAGTGACAGGGTTGGTTTATCTGGAAAATGTTATGTGTGCTCATGCGCGCGGGAGTTCATCTACGGTGGTTGTTCGGATGTCCTTCGGCTCATTCAAATGGAAAGCGCTTATGCAGGAAAGTGAGCGGGACCACGGAAGCATCTGTATGTATATGTGTCATGAATATGCACAACTGCCTATGAATGTGCACATTTTCGTTCGCGATCATTCATCACGTAAGATATTAATGCTATTGTGCATGCGTACAATAATGGGGAGCTACGCTACGCTCCCCTTTATTCCTACGATTCATAATGGAACCTGACGAAGCACACTGATGAAATAGAGCTTTGGTGTAGGGTTGGTGCCCGTGATTCGACTGTACGTGTATAAAAGATGTAGTTCCAGTTTCTGGAACACTTGTACTATAAGCATTAATACGTTCATATTTGGAATGGGCTGTTTCCGAACGAATCTTTTTAAAGGCAACGACAGACTGGAAAGTGGTGAGCCACAAATCTGAAACCAAATATGCGAAACAAATCATACGAAAACTGCTTAAAACATTTGAAACTATTTAAAGAAAAACAGATCATTGATAGAATAAAAAGATAATTTGTCTTTACAGATGATAACCAGACGAAGAACACCTACCTCAAGCTGTTATGACCCGAAACAAAAAATCTAATAAGATTATTAAAAGTTCAGGTAAGGCAGGAACACAATAAGTGAAGATTCTGCTTAACTGAGCATGAGGAAAAGTGAGAATATTCGATAACTGGCGAGATACCATTATTCGTCCAGCACATAAGAAAGAATACAACAAAATGTTGTATTATAGAGGATCATTTTTGCTGTCGCATGTATGTAAATTCTATGAGAGGATTATTAAAAGCAGATTAAAGGATAAAATAGACCATTATGAAACATTGGTAGCATGGACTCAGTCCTATGAAAAGTACTAGTGTTCTAATATTCTCACTGAAAATTTTAATCGAAAACAGTTGGAAATGAGGAGATTAAAGATATGCACCCTTTATAGATTTTAAGAAGGCTTTTGATTGTAGACTCAGAATCAAGTTATTGAAAACCATGGAGAAGGAGAAATATAACACTTTTGAACACTTAGCTGAGGCAGTGACAACAGAAATTTAGTTAAAGCGGTGATGAGCTTGTTTCAAAAGTACATATATAGGGTAAACAGCAGTGCTACAGAAGAGAACTGGTTTGTGATTAGTACAGGTGTAAGTATGTTGTTACCTCTCCTATCTATGATATTCATAGACTTTTTTTTACTGAAGCACGAATAAAAATCATCAAAGCAAAGCCGAAATTAATGGGTGGATCTGTGTTCAATATCTTTATTAATGGCACACACTTGAAACAAGTGCTGAACTTCAAGTATCATAGGGTATTTTTTTATAAAAAAAAAAAATTAAATATGAAATAAAAGATCGATAGCCGCATTAGAAAATGAACACCATAAGTTATTACATTACCTCAAGATACACACCTTCCACCCCGTCTTAGAATCATCATGTATTAAACCCAGATGAGGACATTACTGAGTTCTGGAAGTGAGATTTTGTGCTCTGCCAAGCACCATAAAGAATAAATTACAGGCATCAGAAACGAAGATGCAGAGAACAATGAAGAACAATACCAATTAAACTAAAAAAAAAAAATGTCACGTGAGATCTGGTACTGAGATCACTATTGGATTATGTAGAGGAGCTTCAACTGAGATGGTACGGACACATTAAGTGAATGGATTAAAATTAATACCAAGATATATGAATTATAATGACATCAAACATAAGAAATGAAACCATCGGGAAGATCAGGAAAGAGATGGAAGAACATTAGAGAAACTGTGAAGAGAGTCTGAATTGTTGAAGGTGGTGGCTCAGCAGTAGCAGCAGTAGTGATGGAATAAATCGATGTGGATGTTTTAAAAGGGCAATAAATGACAGCCAGAGACAACTTTTGTGTGTATGTGTGTGTGTGCGTGTGTAGGTATGTGTGTGCATGTATGTGTGTGTGTGTGTGTGTGTGTGTGTGTGTGTGTGTGTGTGTGTGTGTGTGTGTGTGTGTGTGTGTGTGTGTGTGTGTGTGTGTGTGTGTGTGTGTGTGTGTGTGTGTGTGTGTGTGTGTGTGTGTGTGTGTGTGTGTGTGTGTGTGTGTGTGTGTGTGTGTGTGTGTGTGTGTATGTGTGTTTGTGTATGTATCCTTCTGTACACACGTGGAAGCACAACAACGTGTATATACTGTATTTCCATAATTTTTCTATTTTTATTCCAATGGTGTTTTCTTTCAACGTCGCCTTCTTTTGACTCTGTGTGCGTAGCTCAAATAAGATCCTGTTTGCTAGTCTGTCTACAGTAAAAGAGATGCAGTGAGGCCAAGAAAATTGCATTGAATCAAGTTCCTTTCTATTTTCGGGTCCTTCAGGCTGAAATAGATAGGTCTTCGCCACTTTGAACAACCGAATTCCCGAAGTACTTCGTTTGTGGTAGACGGCTTCTGTTGAATTCCAACACCTGCTCCTCACGCTCACTTCTCTCCTCTATGTAATATGGAAGATGTCAAGCCTCAGTATCGAGTTGAAATAAACAATAGATTCCTATGACTTCAGACTTCCTTTGACGTAAGCACCTTCCTCTGAATCCTGAATATGCGCCTCGGTTGAATATGATTATCTGGTAGCAACCAAAATTGAATATGTAAAGGGTATCATCGGATCCACCAAACTCACATTTTTCAAACGAACGCCGGAGAATTCTAATCCGATAACAGACCTTCTTGAGGTCAAAGTTCTCATCTTCATTAACCCCTACAATTCGGTGGTCTCTTTTAATATCTAGTGACACCTATAACCAAATATGAGATTATATCCCCGGACATAACCTCACGGCTAGCTGTGAGCCGTTTGGTTAGGAATTTTCACTCTCCTGACCCCACTCCCACCCCGCATCCCTTCTGACCTCACACCTCCACCCACACATCCTCTCACCTCTGACTCCGACCTGCGCGACGGATTGTCCTGTGTTCTTAGCTCTGCGTGTTCCCCTTCTACTCACATCTCAATTGTACTTATGTCTCTGCAAATTCTCGTAACCTGTACTTTCCTGAAGAGGGCTATAGCTACTAGCTGAAATATAGAAGTTATGTATACGCCACCATATACATGATGAGTAATATCACTCGCTCACACCGCTCACTCACTCCCTCACTCACTCACTCACTGTCCGCCCAACGTCCGGCCCTTCTTGCTGACTAAGGGTTGTCGAGTCAACACTTCGTAGCACTTCGTGCTTATGCATCCACCACTGCCGAAGCAACAGACATACGAACGCACACGAACATCCGAGTAACCAAACAGACACAAAACACAAATTAAGTATATTGACGATCCCCCCTGGACATATATATACATATCTAGTTATTAAGTAAATCACACCCTGTAATCCCAGGATACTAACCTTAGGAAATGATCGTGATCTTGCTCGCATAAACTCTAAAGCTTATGCGAACATGGCACCTCATAAGTGCTGAGCCAATCATTTCCGGCCCTTAAAACCTCGGGCACAGAGCCGGAGAGGGCTGTCCGATGGCACGTACCTCTCGTTTAGACAGTGCACGATAGTTAAGAGTGTTATAGTGACATTTAGGTAGGCTAAGATTATATCTCAACCAGTTGAGATTAACTAAGTTAACTAAGTGATTGATACTGTGAAGTGTACCCAAAGTAATAAACAGAAAACGGTGTAAACAGTGTTTAGTGTTACCACCTATAACCCCTGAATTGACCTGGAGTTGGGGGGATACAGTTATACTTTCTTCTAAGTTTCCTTTTATTCCGACTGTGGGTTCTTCGTGATTATTATTTACAAATGTGCTACTACATTTTGTCATAATGATATATATATATATATATATATATATGTATGTTTATATATAAATATATATATATATATGTATATCTATATACATATATATATATATATATATGTGTGTGTGTGTGTGTGTGTGTGTGTGTGTGTGTGTGTGTGTGTGTGTGTGTGTGTGTGTGTGTGTGTGTGTGTGTGTGTGTGTATACATATATATTTATATATATATGTATATATATGTATATATATGTATATATATATATATATATATGTATATATATATATATGTATGTATGTATATATAAATATATATACATATATATATATATAGGCATGTATATAAAAATATACATATATATATATATATATATATATATATATCAGACATGAGCATGATTATGATTACTAATCAAAAAATCATAATCTATGGCTGTGATTACGTAATCATAACATAATCAAATCAAAGCATAATCAAAAAGCATAAAATTTGTGTAATCGTAATCAAATCATAATAAAAAAGCATAAAATTCGTGTAATCATAATCAAATCAAATCAAAAAACATAAAATTTGTGTAATCATAATCAAATCATAATCAAAAAGCATAAAATTTGTGTAATCATAATCAAATCATAATCAAAATTTACTCTGCGGTGATAATCATAATAATTTTTTTCTTGATAATAATCATTGAGCAAATTGTGATTATTGTGATTATTTATTTGTAATTTCCATGAAACACTTTACTTTCAAGTCAAAGTATGTCTTGAAAGCATTGGCACCATCTCATGATTTTATTTGCTTATTTACCATGATATAGGGGAAGGTGGGGTAAAGTGGACGATTGATTCAATGTAGACTACTGGTGCAAAGTGGACCACTGCCTTTCCCTTCAATGATACCTAATTTCAAAGAGTAGGTGCAATATCTTTTGGTAACAATGTAAATCGCCCACGAGCTTTGGTACTGAAAAAAATATAACTGAACTGAAGCGATCTAAGTTCAGACTTTTGTAATATTTGAAATTTAGATATCTTTGTGGTTTTATCAAGTTCTTTGTTGAGATAATTTCTAAAGAGCAGTGGTAATATTGTTAGTATAAGCAAGGCTGGTGTGAGAAATGAGAATACCTAGCCACAAGGCTACATAATATTACTCAGCCCATTACCTCCGGAATTGTTTCGAATTTTTTTTTCCAGATTTTCACAAAACTTTGTGTGCTTGTCTTTTATGCTAACATGAAACTACTCTGAGATTTTTTTCCCTTTCATTCGCAATAGTTTTTGAGATATGAGGTGTTGCCGTATGGCAACGCTAGGAAGATCCGTGTACAAAGATTACGTGTACAAAAGTAACGGACGGAGAACAATCAATGCTTCAAGCGTTTATTTCCATGTAAACGTATACGTTTATTTACATGTAAAGTGGCACAGTCATTAAACTAACAATAAAAACATATTTCTCATATATTATATATGAAGTAAATATTTGTCTTCAATTTTTGTGGTATTTTTTTTAAATATCTAACGCATAATCAAACATCACACTTTGAACACTGAGTGCGACCTATTGATTGACATTCAATACTTGCACATTTTTTTTATTTTGTGGTACAGGCTTAACAAAATGTCCCAAACTATCGTATCTCAAAACATGAGGTGCTGGCAGATTCGCTGGTCTCCTTCCCTTAACTTTTGCTGGATTACCAAATTGTTGTAAATAACAGCAGGTAATTTCACGGCAAAATAGTAAGTGTGTCATGGTACTGCTTTGTCCTTTTGAAAGCTGCCAAGTATTTTGTACAGACATATCCAGCATCTAAGTTATCAATGAGCACCACCATTTTTGGCTTCTGATGGAAATTCTGTATTTATTTGTATTCTGGTCCATTCTGTCTGTATCTCCCATGCCTCTATTATACATTTCGATTGAATGAGGAATGTCGACTTTTATTTTCTTTTTGTCAATTCACTCCATCTGTCCACCGCACCAACTGGCTCACTACCATGGATGGAAGATGTAACTGTCACTACCGCGTTATCTTTCCACCGTGATAATATCACTTGACGAGTTCTGCTCGACGCCGTGGCAGTGACATAATACCCTCTATCTTTTTTCCCCATATCTATAGGCTGCATCAGAGGGCAGCCTCTTCCCACATTGTTGGATTTTATAGTGCCAGTACCGTTACATCTTTATTTTTTAGTTCCATCAGTAGAGTTATTGATGTAAAATAATTATCAAAGTAGAAGTTATATGGCAAGTTCTTTTTATCTGAACTGTATTCGTCGATCAATGCTAGAATTGTTGCTGATGGCTTCCCAAGTTTAGCTTGCCCTTCATCATTTTCCGCAATGGGATTTTCCTTGGTATGGTTCCAAGGCAATAAGGTATCCAGATACTGTGTTTTGACACCATACTTTGAATCCAAACCGTATCAGCTTATTTCTAATGGAATGTTTGCAGCCATGTTTGCCAAAGTACTGAACCATAGCCTCATCATGGGATATTTCCTGCGTTGGAATGAAGTGTTTCATCAAGTTTTTTTTAAGGTGTCTGATCAGAGGTCTTAGCACTGTATATTTGTCTTCTCTGTCTAATCCGGTATTGTCATTGAAATGCAAACATTTCATGATCTTGTCAAACCTATCTCTGCGCATTGCACTAGACACAAATAGATATCACAAATAGATAGACACAAATAGATATCACGAGCAGAAGACTAGTAGGAGCCTTTGCTTGGCAAGGAATTATATCCTGATAAAATCAGAATTCGAATGAACATTTGTATCTCTTCTTTTGTGACATTCAGTTGTAAAAGAGGCTGGTAGATAAAGGTAGACAAGTAAGGTAGATAGAGGGATAGGTGGCGAGAATTTCATTTTTATGAGTTGAATGTTTGGTAAACAATAGCCGCGAAGGAGTTGCATAATTTCGCTCCTCATCTAAAGTTTATAAACAACCGCTAGGGACCAGATTTTATTACTCTATTAGGCTGATGTAACAATATGTAAACTAAGCCAGTATGCATCGATATCGTGATTGCTTGAGTAAGCACTATTGCTTAAGACGTTTGTAACAGTCTTTCTGATTAGAGAAAGGGTGGAGGAGGAGAAAATTTGTATTGGTTCACGAGAGTAAAGTCACACCCTTAGGGGAGGCATTTAGATGTAAGAGTAAAGATCACTGGACTGGGGAAGTCATAACATCGGTGCGAGGTGGCTTAGGAAGTAAATTGAGGATCCCAAATGGGGAGTCCCTTGGTGTAAATTGACAAGCCAAGCGTAATATTATTTGGGAAGAAAAGAAGAAAACTTTTACCTCCATTTAATTCACCCTCGTAAAGAAACGTTCTTACGTAAGACAGTAATGAAAAGAAAGTTGAAAGTGAAAGAAGAAATAGAAAACCATAGAAGGGAACAGTAAAAAGAAGTAAATCATAGTGACTACAGGGGCAACGAGGGTGACGGAGGACGACACGAGTTGAGACCGATTATTCTGAGAACAATACAAATTGGAATGACCAACTATGTGCTCATTTGGAGAAAAACTTCTGTAACTGCTATGATTTCGCTCGGGAAACAGAAATATTTGCTCGATGGAAGCTTTCCCTAAGCTCCATTTGATAATTTCCTTCTTTGATTTTGGTTTTTAGTAGTATGATCTTCCGTTTCTGGGTATACATTACCCACGTAATCCCTTTGGCGAATTTCCGCTGCAGCCAAGAGTTGATTTCCACATAGTCTTTCTGGTTGCAGCTCATCTTCGCTTGCTGAATCTTCATTTATTAATTTACGAGCTTCAGGATGCTCCAAATATACATCGCATGGCATATCATCCTCATCCAATATGTCCAAAATGTCATTAAAATTGAGAGATCTGGAAATCAACATTTGCACACATATTCTCCCAGCGTGTCCATATGGAGACGCTCACATCTTCGTCATTATACATATATAAGGAAAAATTATACTGATATGATTTTAAAGAAAAAATTATATTGAAGTGTTATCCAACTGAATATGACAAAAGAAACTATACAAATTCAATGATAAAGGTTTTACAGACACACCTTTTTTTGGTAGACCATTTTTATATGACGAAATGTGAATTGGCAACACTACGATTCAATGTTCAAGACTGAACAATATTTATGGTTTTCAGAATGTGCGCAGAGTAGAGGGGAATAAGTTTCACTGTGATAAGATTAGTTAGTATGTGATATAACAGTTTTATATGTTACTGTGCTAAAATATGTAAAAGTGTACCTAACAGATGAAATTTACTACCTTGTACCGTACTTAATCATTGCTTCTTTTATAAATGATCACAGCAAAGTGTGATTATAATCATAAACAAATCCTAATAAGAGCATAAGAATGAAGGAGACTGCAAGAGACCATAAGGCCTAAACTAGGCAGATCAAAAATAATCATAATCAAAAACAGCAAAACTCAAATAATCATAATCAAATCATGACAAAAAAAATAATCATAATTCAATCACAATCAAAACAGTATTCCAGACCACAATCAAAATGAAATCCTAACCATTTTTCGTAACCATGCCCATGGCGAATATATACATATATATATATATATACATATATATATATATATATATATATATATATATACACACATATATATACATATGTATATATATATATATATAATACTGATGACCCACTTTCGGAGAAGAATAAGCGAAGATATAGAGATCTGTATATTTCGATCACTTACTGTGATCCTCTTCGGCAGATATGAGTTACAAAGTACAGAACAATGTGTATTTATAGTAAAGCAGTGAGGTAGCATGAGGGGACGGGGCTCAGGTCAACACGCCCGGCACGCATGCTCGCATCTTGGTGGCTCAGGTCACATGACCGGCGTTGCATGGGCCTTGGTGATTTTTGTCCACCGCTAATGTTGATGGTAACATCTTATTTATGGCAAAAGAAGAAATACAGTCTGGTGACCATTGACCATGGGAAATGTTATAATTTGGGAAATTATTTATTAAGGAGGATTCTACTATTTTTCTTCTGAAACTACATTTGGATTTATAAATTATTTCAGCATCGTCCCAATTTATTCGGTGGTTTTTATTGGCGACGTGCTGAAATACTGCGGAATTTTCCTGTCCGTATTTAACAGAGTTCTTGTGCTCCTTAACCCTGGTATTGAGATCTCGACCCGTCTGTCCCCAATATACATCATTGCAATCTAAACAAGGTAATTTATAAACTCCAGGAGTTGTATTACTCTTGGATCTATGATGTATATTGACAACTTTACTGAACAAATTATTAGGATAATGGAAGATAAAATTTACCTTTTCCTTTGGTAACATGTGAGACAATTCATGGATTGATTTGTTAAAAGGCAATTTTATGCATCTATTATCCCAATGATGATTCATGGCGGAATGGGAATCTGTTTTGTGAAAACTAATTTTGGCCTTGCTAAGAGCTTTTTGTAAAAACCACGGCGGGTATCCTAATTTTGTTAGTTGATTTTTCACTGAATTTAGTTCCAAATCTAAGTATTGGGAGCTACAAATTCTCAAAGCCCGTAAGAATAGGCCTGAAGCTACACTATATTTTATTTTGTCAGGATGGTGGCTAAAGAAATGTAGGTAGCTCCCTGTGTGGGTGGGCTTCCTATAAAGCTACCTACATTTCTTTAGCCACCATCCTGACAAAATAAAATATAGTGTAGCTTCAGGCCTATTCTTACGGGCTTTGAGAATTTGTAGCTCCCAATACTTAGATTTGGAACTAAATTCAGTGAAAAATCAACTAACAAAATTAGGATACCCGCCGTGGTTTTTACAAAAAGCTCTTAGCAAGGCCAAAATTAGTTTTCACAAAACAGATTCCCATTCCGCCATGAATCATCATTGGGATAATAGATGCATAAAATTGCCTTTTAACAAATCAATCCATGAATTGTCTCACATGTTACCAAAGGAAAAGGTAAATTTTATCTTCCATTATCCTAATAATTTGTTCAGTAAAGTTGTCAATATACATCATAGATCCAAGAGTAATACAACTCCTGGAGTTTATAAATTACCTTGTTTAGATTGCAATGATGTATATTGGGGACAGACGGGTCGAGATCTCAATACCAGGGTTAAGGAGCACAAGAACTCTGTTAAATACGGACAGGAAAATTCCGCAGTATTTCAGCACGTCGCCAATAAAAACCACCGAATAAATTGGGACGATGCTGAAATAATTTATAAATCCAAATGTAGTTTCAGAAGAAAAATAGTAGAATCCTCCTTAATAAATAATTTCCCAAATTATAACATTTCCCATGGTCAATGGTCACCAGACTGTATTTCTTCTTTTGCCATAAATAAGATGTTACCATCAACATTAGCGGTGGACAAAAATCACCAAGGCCCATGCAACGCCGGTCATGTGACCTGAGCCACCAAGATGCGAGCATGCGTGCCGGGCGTGTTGACCTGAGCCCCGTCCCCTCATGCTACCTCACTGCTTTACTATAAATACACATTGTTCTGTACTTTGTAACTCATATCTGCCGAAGAGGATCACAGTAAGTGATCGAAATATACAGATCTCTATATCTTCGCTTATTCTTCTCCGAAAGTGGGTCATCAGTATTATTTCACATATGTGCTACGACATATCTTTGTTGTGATATATATATATATATATATATATATATATATATATATATATATATTTATATATATATATATAATATATATATATATATATATATGTATGTATATATATAATTTAATGGTAATTTTTATTCACAGAAATTTGGAGTGGTTATGGGGAATCCCCTCTTGCCTGTCTTAAGTAATATCTACATGGAACTTTTTTAAAAGGAACTATTGTGTGAAATTTTGCCGTCTAATGCGATATGGTATAGATATGTAGTTGATGTTCTTTGCCTGTGGCCATGTACTGAAGACCTTGATGCTTTTCTACAATCTCTTAATAACTTGGTTCCCTCCATTAATTTTACTATAGAATTAGAAAATAATAATAAATTGTCCTTCTTAGATTGCCTCATCCATAGAGAAGGTAATAGTTTTAAATTTAGTATATATAGAAAACCGACAAATGTGTTTTCTTGTATTCATTATTACTCTGCACACAAAGATAAAGTAAAAAAAAAAAATCTGCATTTTCTTCCATGTTCTTATGCGTCTTTTGTATATGCAGCCCGGAATTCATTGATGAAGAATTTGAGTCTATTGTTAACCTAGGTTTAGGATTAAAGTACCCTAGAACATTTTTAGATAACGCTCTCTCTTTGGTAAAAAATACTTTTTATAGGAATCAACCCCCTCCCCCTTTTGACACTAAGAACCTTTTAGTATTACCTTACAGTAACAATCTTTCTCAAGTTCCTCATCTACTGAAAACATGGAATATTAAAGTAGATTTTAATAACCCACGTACTTTTAAGAAATTAATAACTAAAAATTCTCCCGCTGATTCTGATGGCTGCATATACGAAATCCCTTGCAGAGATTATGAAAAGTATCACATTGGACAAACGGGCAAAGAACTGTCAACTAGAATTAAACAACATAAATATAGTGTTAAAACAGCACAAGAATCCAGTGTTCTATTTGTTCACATGAAAAAAATTCAATCATTGTATTAATTGGACTAATGCCTCTGTTATTATTTCTTGTAATTCATTTGTCAATAGAAACATAATAGAAAGTAGTATTATAAAACATTCTGAAGGTTCTAATCTTAATATCAGTAATGGCATTTATAAATTAGATAAATCTATCATTAAAAAAAAATTTAATCAGGTTGTAAGTGACCAAAATTAATTTGGTGAATTGTGCTGTTCTCTAGATTTCTTTTTCATTGGTGACTTTTTGTACTAAGATTTATTCTTCTTCATTTGTGACTTTTTCTACTATGCCAGTTCCTTTCCTAGTGTACAATCTTGTGACATCTTGTACTATACCAGTTCCTTTCCTAGTGTATAATCTTGTGACATCTTGTACTATGCAAGTTCCTTTCCTAGTGTATATTCTTGTTACTTTTAAACCTCTTTGTAACATCCATCTGTATTCCCCTGAAGATGTGAATAACACGAACAAGCTTGGGAATTACTGTTTCCTTCCTAATTTCTTAGTGGTTATCAGCAAAATTTGTGGATCACGTGTTGTTTTAGTGGTCTTTCTGCAATATACATATAGGTATTTATATGTTTATATATATATATATATATATATATATATATATATATATATATATATATATATATGTTATGTATATATATATATATGTATATATGTATATATATATATATATATATATATATATATATATATATATATATATATATATATATATTTCTAAATAGAAATGTAGTAGCACATTTGTAAATAACACACAGGAACCCACAGTCGGAGAAAGAATAAACTTTGAATAAAGAATAATCCTATATTTCGGCTATCAACTGTAGCCCTCTTCAGGAAAGTACATAAGATAGAGAACAGAGGGGACTTATAAACTACAGTAAGAAGAGATGTGGACAGTTGACCTCACTCAGGCGCGGGGCAAACTGGGGTGGCGGAGGAGGGAGGGGGTGAGGAGAGGGGAGGATGTAATGTCCGCATTAGCTTATTTATTGCTGCGCGTGAGATTATGTCAGGTGTCCACTGCCCTTTAGAAATATTAATATTAGGGCATTCCTCAATTAATGCTGATTCGACTATTTTCCTCCTGAAACCACAGTGGGACTTGTACACTAATCTGGCCTTACCCCAGTCGAAAGAATGATTCTTATTTTTAACATGAAGAAATACAGCCGAATTTTCTTGCCCATACCTAATTGACCTTTTATGTTCTGCCAATCTAGTGTTCAAGTCTCTCCCGGTTTGACCCAAGTAAACCAAATCACAATCTTTGCAGGGCAAACAATAAACACCAGGTGACTCAACTTCCTTCGGTTTTTGTTGAACGTTCACAATTTGCTTACGTACGGTGTTAGGATAGTGATAGGCAATAGTGAGACGTTCACGAGGAAACAATTTAGTAGAAGAACCGACGGTATTATTGAATGGAATTTTTAAAATGTCCTTAAAGGAGCGGTGAAAATTTGAGGGGACGGAAG
>NC_134819.1:37667294-37677294 GCF_046742065.1 Oratosquilla oratoria | reverse complement strand
GAATCCCGCACTTGTCTCCGAGCCCCAGCAGTTACTGTCAGTTACCTGCTTCAACAGTCCAAGAAGCACATTGGGCAAAGGGGACGGCTTCGGCCGCAGCTACGCGCCTTTCTGGTGTAGTCCCCACATTTTTTTTTTTTTTTTTATAGTATTAGAGCAGGGTTTCTCAAACCTTTTAGCCATATTGCCCCCTTTTTAAATGAAAAAAAAGGATCGACCCCCTTAATTGGAAAATAATAATGAAAATTATTGCAACAATGATAAACAACTTATTTAAAATGTTTTACTCACGTTGTGTTTTAATGAGATCTTAGGCCCTGGTGCTTCGCTGCTAGATATTTTATATTAGGCTTAGAATTTGTCAGTTAGAAGCAATACCTGTGACGTTTTTCGCCCCCCTGAGCTCAAAAATCGCCCCCGTTGAGAATGACTGTATTAGAGGATGTCTTGCAATTACTCCTTTATCCCACAATACAACCCTTTGAAGGACTTTGCCAAAGCAACTGGCATCCACAGACCTAGATAAAAAAAAAATCGCTAATACAATAATAGAAGTATGATAACCAACCTTCCCCTAAGAAGCTTATTTTAGCATACTAATTATAAAACGAAAAATCAATTTTGTTCTATTGAAAAATAACTCACCCCGGCCCAAGGAGTCTCACCACAGCGCCTTCGGTGGTCTCTCAAACCCGGCTCCAGCGTCTGAAAGATTTTCCTGGCGACATCCTTGTGGCTGCTTCTCTCCCTTGGGTCATAATGACGCGGATTCCATAGTCCTGCTTGATTTGTAGACGACCCTTTTCGCTAAAGTTCTCACTCGCTCCTGAGGAGTAATTAACGAATGGAATGGACTTAGTAACCATGTAGTGACATCTGAAATAATTGGTTGTTTAGGGAGACAGGTGGTAAGAAACCTGGAACTACCTAGTGTAGGCCTTATGGTCTCTCGCAGTCTCCTCTGTTTTTATGTTTTCGTGTCTTAGAATAATGGTGCCTGGAATGTTAATTCCATAGGTTGTGATGGGGTCATCCCTTTAGTTGAATAAAGTAGTTTAATGGTTGACTAAATATATGGAAAAAGATAGCAACCTTCATGCAGTCCTATAACCAGAGTATTTTATTCATCCGAGAAAAAAATCCATAGTCTTTCTTTTTATCCTATTATAAGACTTAATGATCAGTCATGTGAACAGTTATCTTTATTATGAAATTTCTAGTAATTTGAGCAAAGCCTATTCGAAAAAATAACAAGATACTAGATTTGTTCTTGTGTCTGGGATTTTCTAGATTCTTAGATAGGACAGATTTCTGAATTCTATATATTTTCAGCAAAATGATTTCCTGTATTATTGTATATCAGATCTCCCACCACATCTTAACAAATTACACAGAATTTTTTCGTGTTGAATTTTTTTATTAGCTAATTCCAAACAAATACTGAAAAGACTACAAACAAAATGAGTACAAAATAAAATGTAAAATCTTATCAAGAAACCTGACAACAAAAGTAGTCTCGTGATAACAAAGCCAACAAATTCAACAACACGAGGTCGACACAAAACCCTGCAGATGGCTACAATGGTCAAGCTGGCATGAATATTTGAACTCAGACCAATAGAGGCACCACTGCTACTCAAAATTCGTCTTCTATCTGCTTTTGCCAGATCACTGAATGTATTCATGTTCCCTATTACAAAACAGAGTTTGCATTGTAATATATTCATATTCATAGTTTATTCATTAATCAAATTAATTGGATAGCTTTGAATGCATAATATCATGTATGCACACACATGTGTATATATACAAATGTGTGTGTGTGTGTGTGTGTGTGTGTGTGTGTGTGTGTGTGTGTGTGTGTGTGTGTGTGTGTGTGTGTGTGTGTGTGTGTGTGTGTGTGTGTGTGTGTGGGTGTGTGTGTGGGTGGGTGTGGGTGCGTGGGTGTGTGTGGGTGTGGATGTGGGTGTAGGTGTGGGTGTGGGCGTGGGCGTGGGTGTGGGCGTGGGTGTGGGTGTGGGTGTGGGTGTGGGTGTGGGTGTGGGTGTGGGTGTGGGTGTGGGTGTGGGTGTGGGTGTGGGTGTGGATGTGGGTGTAGGTGTGGGTGTGGGTGTGGGTGTGGGTGTGGGCGTGGGTGTGGGTGTGGGTGTGGGTGTGGGTGTGGGTGTGGGTGTGGGTGTGGGTGTGGGTGTGGGTGTGGGTGTGGGTGTGGGTGTGGGTGTGGGTGTGGGTGTGGGTGTGGGTGTCTATTGTGTGTGTGTGTAGTATATAGGATAGGATCTATGCTCGTGGTCTGCCGGTCTCTATGTCTTGAAGGGTCAAAATTGAGGTCCACTTATGCTCTGTAGTCTAGACGGTTCATTCTAGGTTATTTCACAAATCAAACTATTTGTACTTGAAATAAAACGCTTTTCTTTGTGTTCTTCAACCATTCCTATTCCTTAAGTTTCTTGAGTTCTTGGGTTCTCTTCATGTTCTTTTGTGTTATACAAGAAATAAAAAGAAAAAAAAATCCTATTGTAGTTCCAGAGAGTCATTTATCAAAGAAGACTCAGCTCCCTTAAGACCAGAAATCCTTTTTTGTATATATTGATGGCCGCCACCTTACCCGGCACTCCAAGTACGTCGGGCAACGGTACCCTGGTCGCACCTATGGGCCTCCTGGCTTATGCCTCTCACCTCACGTTGATAAGAGGCTTCCAAGTGAGAAGGCAAAGGTGTTTATGAACTGTGAAAGCGCGATAAGAGAATTTTTCAACCTGAAGTAAGGCATATGGAAGAAAAGGAGCTTCTCCTGAGCAGAGAGAGAGAGAGAGAGAGAGAAAGAGGAGGGAGAGAGGGGGAGAGAGAGAGACGGGGGAAGAAAGAGAGAGAGAGAGAAAGAGGAAGGGTGCAAAGAGAGAGAGTTAGAGAGAGAGGGAGGATGCAGAGAGAAAGAGGGAGGGAGAGAGAGAGAGAGAGGGGGGGGTGCAGAGAGAGAGAGAAAGGGAAAGAGAGAGGGGGGGGTTGAGAGAGAGGGGGAGAGAGAGAGAGGGAGAGGAAGGGAGAGAAAGAGAGAGAAAGAGAGAGAGAGAGAGAGAGAGAGAGAGAGAGAGAGAGAGAGAGAGAGAGAGAGAGAGAGAGAGAGAGAGAGAGCGGGAGGGAGAGAGAGAGAGAGAGAGAGAGAGAGAGAGAGAGAGAGAGAGAGAGAGAGAGAGAGAGAGAGAGAGAGAGAGAGCGGGAGGGAGAGAGAGAGAGAGAGAGAGGGAGAGAGAGAGAGAGAGAGAGAGAGAGAGAGAGAGAGAGAGAGAGAGAGAGAGAGAGAGAGAGAGAGAGAGAGAGAGAGAGAGAGAGAGAGAGAGAGAGAGAGAGAGAGAGAGAGAGAGAGAGAGAGAGAGAGAGAGAGAGAGAGAGAGAGAGAGAGAGAGAGAGAGAGAGAGAGAGAGAGAGAGAGAGAGAGAGAGAGAGAAAGAAAGAGAGAACGAGGAGAGAGAGAAAAAAGAGAGAGAATAAAATAACATTAACCTTGCTGAAATTAAACTACATAAGATTAATCTACCACGTGCTGAAATCACCTGAAGTTTTACCTCAGTGCTGAAGAAACGAAACAAAAAGGGAAGCAGCGTCTGTTCTCTATGATCATAAAAATGTATAAAGATAGAATCAGTTGATCACGCAGGACACAGGAGGGGGGAACCTTACAACCGTAGGTGTATATGTCTTTGTACGTACGTATGTATGTATATATGTATGTATATATATGTATGTATGTATATATGTATGTATGTATGTATGTATGTATGTATGTATGTATGTATGTATGTATGTATGTATGTATGTATGTATGTATGTATGTATGTATGTATGCATGCATGTATGTATGTATGTATGTATGTATGTATGTATGTATGTATGTATGTATGTATGTATGTATGTATGTATGTATGTATGTATGTATGTATGTATGTATGTAAGTATGTATGTATGTATGTATGTATGTATGAATGTATGTATGTATGTATGTATGTATGTATGTATGTATGTATGCATGTATGCATGCATGTGTGCATATATGTATGTGCGTACGTATGTATGTATGTACTTATGTATGTATGTACAGTATATCGTTAGTTACCCATATAAGAGGAGATGAACTATGTACGTCTAAACTAAGTCATCTAACTCAAATCTGGACGGTTCCAGAAACTAATTATGTCTTGCAATAATCTTAGGCATCCTGCTCCAACAATATCCCACATGAAGAGAGCTAATCAAATTCGCTCTTCTTCCGAGTATCTTCTTCCTGTGTCTTGGTGTTCGCTTTCTGTCAATATAAGTACTCACTGGTTCTCAGAAAAGATTCATCGTTGAGCCAGATTATTTCGTTGACCCCTTCAACACGTTGATTTACTTCTTGGATCTCATTCTGGCCTAAACATTGACCATTTTATGCACATAAAGGAATGGCTTCTATTCTGAAGGATTATATTCTTCTCTGAAGGATTGTATTCTACTCTGAAGGATTGAATCCTACTCTGAAGGGGATTTCGATTGTCTATGGGCCGTTTTAGTCTGTATTCCGCACCTTTAGTTGAATGAAAATGATCTGGTCTTACGCTGATGAGGATCCATTAAGAGCCTCACTTTACTGAAAGGGTAGATAACAAGGAGGAAGAGGCCAATAAAGTATTGTTTTCCTTGGCAGATGTGCTCAATATTCCACGCTCGACTTATTGGTAACGCGACCTTCCAAAACTCTTCCATGGATCTTCATCCGATGGAAGAGCAGGCGGGTGAGTGTAGTTCACGGATAGATGACGGGGATAGGTAGGGGGTTGTGGATGGAAGAGGAACTGATGATCTCGTCTTTGCGAACGAGAAGTCGTGCAATTACGATAATCGTAACTCTGTGATGTATTAAAAGACCCAGTCATCTCGGAAATATACAAGCCAAAGGGGATAATTTCTGTCTTTTTTCTTTTATCGTTTCCATATTTTTTTCAGAACTTAGTGAGGCTAACCTAGCCTAATCTAACCTAACCTGGTCTAAACTAACTGAACCTAACCTAACATAACCTAAACTAACCTAGCCCAGTCTAACCTAACCTAACCTAATCTATAACTTAACCTTGTCAACTACTTTGGATATGCTTGCCGCAGTCATTTCCTTTGTGTCGGGAGAACAAAAATGATCCGCGAAAGGTATCCACTTTTCTAAAAGACATAAGCCACTGTATCACTTACAAGAGGAGACAATGTACCTTAGGATTTTTTTTTTTTTTTTTTTTCTGACAAACACCAAATGATTTTGGGATCTGAGTCTGGTGAAAAGATTGTCACCATGTGCGGTCAACCACTCCAGAGCGGTCAGTTGACCCACCAACCTAAAGTCTCTGCAAGCCTATTTCAGCTCCACTGATAGGATCAGTAATCTCCTAAAAGAAATCCTATCTTTTTCCTCGCGGCACTAATGATGCATCATAAACCTTTACATTTCTTGAACTGTCCTACACAAAAACCACTTTTTCGATTAAGGATCTTATCATGGAAAACAAAGAGGTTTCCTCCCCCCGGCTTTTATTTTATGTGTGGCAGGAAAGTGAGGAAGACCGTGGAAGAGAGGAGGCGTGGGGGTAAATCCCCGGGGATTACAAGATCCGACAGAAGGGGTGACAGAGGGGAGGTTAGAGGGACAAGACCACGGCCAAGAAGATTACACGATTGGTCGGAAGCGGGACACCAAAAGGGCGGGAGGAGTGAAGGAGATTCCATGTACATTTTCAAATGTTGGTTGAATGCATGCGCAGGAGTATTTCCATGTAGGTAAATGAATAGGCAAAAACGGGTTTGTCTATGTGTGTGCGTTAGGTGTTTGTAATACTTGATTTTCAGCGTACCTGAATGTACCTATGTCAGAGTGTACTTACATTAACAGACACAGATTTAGAAGTAAATATGCATTTATACGTGCGTGTATACAAGTGTTTCACTTTGACAAACAAATATATAAGAGGCACGCGTAAGCATGTTGAAAGATCCTCAAAACGGAAAGAAATATGACATATATTTCCACGTGGTGGTGGTGGTGGTGGTGGTGGTGGTGGTGGTGGTGGTGGTGGTGGTGGTGGTGGTGGTGGTGGTGGTGGTGGTGGTGGTGGTGGTGGTGGTGGTGGTGGTGGTGGTGGTGGTGGTGGCGGTGGTGGTGGTGGTGGTGGTGGTGGTGGTGGCGGTGGCGGTGGCGGTGGCGGTGGCGGTGGCGGTGGCGGTGGCGGTGGCGGTGAAGGTCATCAACGTCGTCATGGTGAGGGAAAGGGAGGTGAGAGGGGAGAGGGGAAGAGGAGGTGGGAGGCTGGATACGGAATACAAAGGGCTCCGCATATAAAAACACTGAGACAGTGTCCCTCTAACACACTGGTAAATTTGTGGTCTTGTCACAAATGAATAAAATCACCAGCAAATCACTGGAAAAATATAAACTGCTTTTTAACTGATCTATTACCCTCTGACCCCGTTTTTATTCCCATCAAATTAATAAAAAAAAAATGTGCGTTTGCTTAAAAAGAATCTAGTATGCGACTTTCACCATCAACATCATGGGAATGTGCCACATAACCATATAGCCGGAGATGACGTTCATGAATTTTGGTGATCTCAATGGACGACAAGAAAGGGATGCCCATAGCTGGGGCAAGTGGGTCGCACCTGTCGAGAATTGTTTAGAGTGGGAAGGGCGGTTGCATGGGAGTTTGTTCTGAAAGGCCGTAAGGACCGGCGTGTAGGTGAAGCAACGCGACCCCTGGCGTATGATACCAATTGAAGTGGATATCTTTCGCCTTTAGACACTTCGTACAGCAAAGGAGGAAGGGAGGGGGAGGGAAGGAGGGGGAGAGGGGAGGGAGGGGGAGGGAGGGGAGGGAAGAAGGGGGAGAGGAAGGGGAGGACGTTGGAAAGTCAACGGTCCTGTCAAAGCAAATTCCAAGTTGACGAAGATAGACAGGTAGACAGACATACCGACAAAGAAAGACACACAGGCAGACAGATGGACAAAAACGCCGACAGACAGACACGAAGATAGACAGACGAGCTGGCATGCAGAAGGATGGGTATGTAAGCTGTTGGGAGATAGGCAAAGATAGACATATAGACAGATGGACAGGTAGTTATGTATACAGATTGACAGGTAGACAGAAAGACACACGGACAGACAAACAAGTGGATAGACGAATTGACCGGTAGACAGACAGACAGATAGAGAGAAAAATGGACAGACAGACAAACGGGCTGACAGACAGATAAAGAGGTAGAAAGATAAATGGACAGACAAACAAATGGACAGACGGACTAAACGAGAAATAAAAAAGACAGACAGACAGACAGAAAAGAATAGACAGACTGACAGGCATAGACAGACTGACAGGCATAGACAGACAGACAGACCGAAAGACCAGACAGACAGAAAGACAGACAGACCGACAGGGTCTATTTTCGGGTTCTTCCAGAGACCAAAAAAAAAAAAAAAAAAAAAAGGCGAAGAGATTTCTCGCCGAAGAGGGAGAGTTTCGACACCCCCACCCACCCCCCACCCTCCGCCCCCGGATGGTCGAGATAAAATCAGCAGTTCGGACGATATTTCTGGGTGATGTTTTACACCAAAAGAGTTCCGGCGAGGTGATCGCACGGCCGAGTCTCCGATTGTGCAAGGAGATACCGGATGGACATGGAACTGCCTAGTGTAGGCCTTATGGTCAATTGCAGTCTCCTTTATTCTCATGTTCTAATGAATCACCAAATCCGGTCGCAAATGGAAAACCTTTATATGTGTTATTATTACTGTCGTCATGAGATGTTATCTAGGAAAGGGGACCTCATCGCATTCATTTAACTCTTAGACTCTATTCACACTAGCGATGTGAACCGCCCAGACACCGCGGAGGTACCGCTGTTGTATGTGAACGCCTCCATTGAATTACTTTGTAATTGAACCGCTGCTTTTCAAACCTCGGCGGTTGAAACCGCTAGTTTGAACAGGGACTTATGCTACGGTATGTGTGGTATAGCGTGTGTCAGCTGAGGAATGATTCTGCAGATAAGAAAAGAACTTTGTTTTACATCGGTGACGTTGTTTGAAGACAGTGGAATCCGCGTCAGAATGAAAAAAAATGTAGGTCATCATCATCATCATCATCATCATCATCATCATCATCATCATCATCATCATCATCATCATCATCATCATCATCATCATCATCCTCATCATCATCATCATCATCATCATCATCATCATCATCATCATCATCATCATCATCATCATCATCATCATCATCATCATCATCATCATCATCATCACCATCATCATCAATATCATCATCATCATCATCACCATCATCATCATCATCATCATCATCATCATCATCATCATCATCATCATCATCATCATCATCATCATCATCATCATCATCATCATCATCATCATCATCATCATCATCGTCATCATCATCATCATCATCATCATCATCATCATCATCATCATCATCATCATCATCATCATCATCATCATCACCACCACGATCATTATCATCATCATCATCGTCGTCGTCGTCGTCGTCTTTATCATCATCGTCATCGTTATCGTTATCGTCATCGTCATCGTCATCGTCATCGTCATCGTCATCGTCATCGTTATCATCATCATCGCCATCGTCATTATAATCGTTATCGTTATCGTTATCGTTATCGTCATCGTCATCATCATCATCGACATAACGAAGTTTACTGAGGATAGGAGACCAGCATACTTGCGAATACGCCACTAGGCCAATGAATGTAAATCAGTCTAATCTAACCTAGTCTAATCTAACCTGACCTAACTTAACTAAATCTAACCAAGCCTAAGCCAACCTAGCCTAACCTAACCAGACCTGACCTATTCTAACCTAACCTAGCCTAGCCTAACCTAACTTAAGCTCAAACCAGAACGATGTTTATCTCAAGAGCGAACAGGTAAAATATCGCCACCGAAATCACGCTGAGCTTAATGGTGTACATCTAAATCAAGCGCACCATTAACTTACAAGTAAATCACCTACAGCTAATAAACGCGCAGTTGAGCCATAAGCTAGTGGCGTAATCGGAAGCCTCCTGGTCTCCCGTTCCTTTGGTTGTGGGTTCAATGCCTGCATTCCTCTCTGATTCCCAGCAGCGACTGTTTGTTACCTGCCCTAATAGTCCCTAAAGCGCTTAATAGGGCAAAGGTGATGGCTTTGGCAGCAGCTACTCAGCATCTCCTGGTGTAGACCTCTCACCTCTTTCCTTCCTAGCCATAAGTTAAGGGTAGGAATAACCGTATGTACTGTATTAGTAACTGGCCTCCAAACTCTGTGCATGTAACTAAAAAGTGTAAAATTCGGTGTGTCACTGAGGTTCTCATCTCTTGCATGGAATCGCTTGTTACTGCTCACCAATTTTAACCTTCAGTTATTCGACGACTCGCTTCAGATAAATGAAACACAGGGTAGTGGGCGGGATACAGGGATAACCCGTCATCCACGAGGAGCTAAGATGAAAGGGAGAATAGGGTGGTGGAGGGGAGTGGAGTGGGTGGGAGTAGGTAGGGGCCTTTGACTTCGCTACCTCCCTTATAAGGAGGGAAAAGCTCTTGCTATATAGATGTATAGATTTTATAATACATACATATACCAAGGTTTTTTTTCCTTACAATGGAGGTAATAATAATTATGGTTGATTAGATATTTAAATAATAATTCAATAATTACAATAATCATAGAATATCATGTAATACAGATTTTCGGAAGTCTTTGAAGTCACATTTGTTAACATGATTCATACAAAGAATTCAGTAAATCAGAGGCGTCTTACTACGCCAGGAGGCGCTGAGTAGTTGCGGCCGAAGCCATCACCTTTACTCTATTATGTGCTTCTTGGAGTGTAGAGGCCGGAAACAGTCAATCCTGGGAGTCGGAGAGAAGTGCGGGATTCGAACCCACAACTAAGTGAATGCGAA
>NC_134819.1:37644794-37657294 GCF_046742065.1 Oratosquilla oratoria | reverse complement strand
TTTGTATACATCAACTTTTTTCTAAATTAGTTTGGTTCAAAACTAAGTCAAACTGCTTATTATTTCGAATTTGAATTTTGGTTTTCTCATTACAGATTACTAAACCCATCTTACAACAAAGTGCGCCAAGGTCATTTAGGGCTTCTTGCAGTATTCTCATATCTTTGCATTGCATTAGGATGTCATCTGCATATATGATAACCTGAGTGCCGCTGGGAAACTCATGTTTTGCTATGACGTTCATTAATACATTAAATAGAGTAGGACTCAAAACACCACCTTGTGGAGTTCCCAACTCAAGCTCTTTTTCTATAGAATATGACCCTTGAAGCCACACCCTTGCCTTTCTATCACTCATATAGTTTTGTATCCATTTAAGTTTTTTTTTTATTATTACACAATAGCGTCATACAGTAGGGAGAGGTTTTCATAATGAATGTAGGGAGGCAACTAGGATGCACTTGCTTACACACGTACACATTCACTTATATATACACACTTACATACAATACATGAGTTGCAGGTAAAATATAGGACACTGGGTATTGTACATTCATTCAAAAGGGAAGTAAGATTGAGATGTCACGCAGGGCATCAGGTATTATGAGAACCCACCAAAGCGGGGGTAACGGACAAGTACTTCATCTAATCTATTTCGTGATAGGAGATGACGACAGATGGCATCTAATGGTAGTCCCTGGAGTATTAGATGTCTTGCAGTGGGGCACGCTAGGCAGTAGTGCTCGATGGTGTTGGCTAGTGGAGCGTGGCATAGGCGACATTCTGTGAATACAGGCTCGCCCTCCACCCCGGCGACCTGCCACGGTGGACGGTAGCCCAGCCGCAGTCGGGCTGAGACAACATTGTGACGATGAACCATAAGTCCCCTGAGGCGGTACGTGTATTTGTGGCAGCATACGGATTTGTAACGGGTGATGGTGACACTGAAGGATCTCTCGGTGTCCCGTCGACGTTGCTCGGGTAGAAGTGCAGAGGAGCGGACCCTGTTGAGGTAACATGGCAGGGAGAGAGGTCGTTCATCACCACGACGGGGGAGTCGGCAGGCTTACTTTGCTAGGCGGTCTACTTTGGTGTTATGGTGTAAACCTACATGAGATGGAATCCAAATAAATTTAATGCAGAGATTACGGATAGTCAGTAGGGATAGAAAGGAAAGGATTTGTTGTACAACAGAATGGTGAGTGGGATGAATGGTGGAGAGGGATTGCAGTGCAGGTTTAGAGTCACATATAATGACAGCATTAACTCCTCTTTGACAAACAAGACTGATAGCATCTAAGATGGCGTATAGTTCTCACAACGTGGAGCTGGAGTGATCTCTGAGTCGACGGACGACCCAGCCCTCAGGAGGCGGTGGTAGGTCAGGTGAGAAGACTGTTCCTCCAGCTGCACCATCTGATTGTAGTGATCCGTCAGTGTAGAGGCGATGCGGAGCAGTGATGGAGGATGTTACCTGGGTAACATGTTCCAAGGCCAGCTGTAGTTGTAGAGGAGGTGGGTCACATTTTGCTGTAGGAGTGAAGCTAACCACAGGCGATGGTAGCGCCCACGGGGGAGGGCCTGAGGGTATGTCAGCTACTGGTACTTGTAAATCTAGGCTGCGAATGAAGGAGGAGATAGACTTTATAAGACGGCGACCGGGGGGCATGAGGGGGGGAGGACGGGCGGAGCGGGGCTGAGAGAAGCTCTGATCAGTGCTGTGAAGTGCGGTGAGAGGTGGGGGAAGTGTATCCACTTAACTGTGAGGCAGGTGACGTTAGAATAAATCCTCTCAACTAGGGATGGAAGCCGTAATTCCTGTTGCATGTTGACAATTCTGGTAGTCATTGGGCAACCAAGAATGATTCTCATGGCTTTACTCTGAAAAATCTCCAGTGGCTCTAAAGCAGATCGAGGAAGTTGAATTAAGGCAGGGGAGAGGTAATCAACAACAGAGCGTATAAAAGTAATATAGACAGTTCTAGCCACGGGGATGGAGATACCGGAGGAGTTGTTGGTGAGCTACTGGAGAGGCTGGAGCCGACGTTGGAGACGATCTAGCCGTTCACGAATTACGGGATGGGATTGACGCCGGGCAGGAAGAGTTTCTGAGATTCGTACTGGTGCACCAAGGTAGCAGTACTGGGAGCTTAGTGGGATGATGCAGTCTCCAATCATGAACTCTGGCAACGTGGCAGGAGGGCGGTAGGAGAAAACTCTGCTCTTCTATGGGGAAGCAACAAGGCCAGTTAGCAGAAGCCTGGGAGAGAGAAGTAAGAAAGAGTTGTAGGTGTGTTGGGGAAGTAGAGTGAATACATAGATCATCTGCATAGCGGGAAATTGTGACCTCAGGAATAGTGGGCAAAGACGTGAGGAGACGATGCATTAGTATATTAAAGGGAAATGGACTTAGTACCCCTCCTTGAGGAGTGCCGAGATGAAAATCCCGTGAGGAGCTGTAGGTACCGCTGAAGAAGACACGGGAGGTTCGGTTACTGAGGTAGCCCTTAATCCATCGTAACAATTTACCCTTAATTCCAAAGTCAATTAATTGATCTAAAATAACGTCTCGGTTAGCTATATCAAATGCACTTTTTAGATCTACAAATGACACAACACTGTCACGGGAGAGGCGAGAATACAAGTCGACGAGGCAGTGATGGGTGCTGCGTTGGGGTAGAAAGCCGAAGAGACGTGGAGAAAGGCGATCTTGTAGTTGGAACATCAGTCGGGTGAGCAAGATTCTTTCCATTACTTTGCAGAAGCAGGATGTAAGGGAGATGGGCCTGAAATCTGCTGTGCCGGGCTTGGGTATGGGAATTATTGTACTCGTGGTCTAGGCATGTGGGATATATCCATCTCGTAGACACATATTGTAGAGGCGAAGGAGGGGGTTACCGGGTATACGGTGCAGTAAACGTAGCACATTGTAGGTAATTCCATCATCCCCAGGGGACGTGGCTTTACCTCTCAAGAGAGCACGTCGTAGTTCATCTTCAATGATCGGTATATTTTCTTCATCATCCTCTTGCAGCAGAGCATGTACTAGGCGGAGTCCACGAGCATAAGCACCGGAGGATAGGGCATCTTGGACGGGGTTAGGTAGGTTGGCAGGGTTGGACTGTTTTGACCACGTGTCGATGAGCTGTTCGGCAAATACGGTGGGAGAATGATGACGGGCAGTAGCAGGAGTCTTCTTAATTACTCTGCGAATAAGGTGCCACATGGAGGTTATACTAGTTTGGTGATTAATTCTGTCCGTGAATATCTTCCAGGAGTCAGTACTTACACATTCTAGGAGGATTGTTAAATTGTCTCTGGATTGCTGGTATCGATGAAGTAGTTCAGGAGATGGGTTAGTTTGGAACATGAGTCCAACGCGTTCCGCTTCTTTCTGTGCGTCCTGAAGTCGGGTGTCTAGGTACCACGAGTGAGGAGGAGGGCGACGTTGGAGGTGGGGTCGTGATACGTAAAGCCTGCAAAAGTCTTGGGTGGCGGAGACAAGGCTGGTGTATAACTGGTCAGGGGAGGAACAGTCTAAGGTAAGTAGTATGCAGGTCATGTATGAAATGTACGTTGGGCAGTATTTGGGGGGTATGGTGAGGCGTAGGCGTGTGATAGGGGGTGTAGGTATGGTAGGAAGAGAATAGTGGAAGAGAAGAGTAATATGGTCCGAGAATAATGTAGGTACTGAGGAGCACTGGATACGGGATGATACTAAGCCAGAGGTGAGGACGTGGTCCAGGGTGCCTCCTCGGGAGTGTGTGACGCCACCTGTGTCCCAGCGGGTCAGATGATGTTGTCGGATGAAGGATAGCAGGTGAACACCAGGGCGGTTAGTGGTGCCAGGACAATCCCCCAATGCAGGATGTCGAGCATTTAAATCCCCTGCGTATATTATACCTTTTATCGTAGGTGGTGGAAGAGTGGTTGGACGAAGGCGTGCGGGAGCAGAGTAGATATTGCAGAGCTGCAGGATTCCGCCCCCAATTTCTATCTCGAAGAGTTGGAATGTTACGTCATGGTCTGTAGAGGAGCGCAGAAGACGGTGTATCAGTGTATTGTGTATGTATGTTAGAAGACCGTTTCGTATCGTATGAATATAGGGGATATATCCGGGAAGGGAGGGTGCCTGTGGTGCAGTATTGGGCCGGTTTGGAAACGCCTCCTGGAGAAAAATGACACAAGGGTGATGTGTCTGTACATATGCCTTCAATTGTGTGTACTTTTTGTGGTTGGTGATACCATTGATGTTCCATGAAAGGAGGTCTAGGTGAATGTTAGTTATGAGCGTTGCGTTTGCTGGTAGGAGACCGGAGTGGGGAGGTGGATGGACGATTCGAGGAAGACTGGCTAGTACTGGGTTGTAACTTACAGAGTTTGTCGAGACGAGTTGCAATTGATTCCATTCTCTCGGCAAGCATGGAGATGGAGGAGACGAGGGTTTGTTGGGATTCCGCCAGTGTGGAGAGTCTGGTGGCAGTTGTAGTTTGGGCCGAGACAAGGCTGTCAATTCTGGTGTCAATTGAGGCGAAGCGGTCTTTGAGTGCTGCACATTGCGCCTGAAGGGCTGCAACGGCCTTACGGAGGGCAGCGTCTTGCTGAGGGGGGGGTGGGAGCAGAGAGGACAGTCCGGGGGGAGGGGGGGGGGCTGAGGTGGGACCACTGGTCTGGGTCTTGCGCCGAGTACAGCCGTGCCAGACGTTGACACCTGGCTGTAGACCTCGGGGGTACTTCCATTGTGATGGGTTTGGCTGTGGTGGAGGTTCAGAGGTGGAAGTAGTCATACATGGGGGCGGGGGTGCACTCCGGACGGGACATTCTCTGGATTCATGGGCGGTAGCACACCAGGCACACTTAGGGGAGGCGGAGCAGTGCCTGGAAATGTGACCGATACCCCAGTACCTGAAGCACTAGGGTCGGTCGTCACGGAGTCTTTGGACTTAACACGGGGGGAGGAGAGGGAGGAAGTCAAAAGCAATGGTGTCGGGGGTGTCTCAGGGAGGCTCCACACAATAACAATGCGGTTGATGGGGGTACCGTTCTGCATGAAGCGCCTGGCTGAGTGTAGGGCAAGCTTGTGATCCACGTCAATGGGATAGCGAGAAAGTAGGTATTAGGGGTACTTACGAGGTCTTTCGGGGGAGTCCTGAGGGAGAAGAGGCAGCGACATAAATTCATTTGTAGTAACTCGGTCCAGGATGTCCCTGCGTTATCTTCATATGTACATGAATCGAGAGGTGAGTGCAGCCATCTTAACCTCGGCTGCATCCCGTTGCAGGTGGAAAGTCTTGCTGATAGTTGACAGCCAGTGGAGTTTAACTTCTGTGGACGAGTTCCCGCTAAAGGCCAACTTGACATATTTGTCTCGGGGAGCAAATGCTGGAAGGGCAGGCGAGGGTCGAGTGGGGGTAACGGGAGTAGTACTATGATTAGGCAGGGTAGGGTGAGTAGGAGCCTTATTACACTCACTTGAGGTTCCCTTGATTGTTTTGGCAGCAGGCGGTTGACATTCTACTGCGGCGTCTACTGAGGTGTCTTCGGCCCGCCGTTTGGTACAGGAGAGCGATGTAGACTGGTAGGTATCATGCTGGGTGGTTGTTGGAGGGTGATGGGGAGTGGAGGTAGGACGAGGCAGGTCGGGCCAGTGGTTGACGCTAATGTCGTCATCAGTGTCGGATATCATTAAGTCCTGCTCTAAGCAAGACGCCGCTTCCAACCCCGAGTATTCCATCGAGAAGGGAGGGCCTTGATAGTAAAGTAGGCTGATTTACTAACGCGCAGTAGTTTGTAGCACTGTAACACAACTTGAGACAGCCGGTATGAGTCGTTGGCGACGAGCACTGGATTCAAGTAGTTGACGGCGATAGTTTCGCACCTTCAGGTGTAGGTCCGCATTCGACGATAGCCAAGCACAGAATATCCATTTAAGTAGTTTCCCAGTGACTACCAAGTTCATAAGTTCTTTTAGTATCACCTCTTTATTTGCCCGGTCAAATGCTTCTTTTATATCTATGAATGCTCTGCAGGTAGCCTTAGGATTATTTAAGCAGTTCATTACACAGTCAGCAGTGCTTTTTCCTTGTATGAAACCATACAGGTTTGGCGATAGTAACCTTTCAATCTTGTGTAACAATCTGTTTAGTATTACCCTTTCCATAGTTTTACAGAAGCAGGACGTCATAGATATTGGTCGAAAGTCGCCATTGTTCTTTAGAACCGGTACAATTATAGCATTTTTCCATTCTTGTTGTAAATAACTCGTTTCATATGACATATTGATCAGATCTAATAGCATTCCATTCTTGATTCTAGCCAAGCAATTAACGATATCATAGGTTATTCCATCATTTCCTGGTGCTGTTGATTTTCCATGTTTTAGATCATTAATTAATTCTTCGTGTGATATGGATACACACGTATCAGCGGGTAGTGTAATCTGACACTGTACAATATCTTTTCTAAAGCTGCTCCTTTCTTTTAACGAGGTCTGCACTTCTGGTGGTAGTTCATTCAGACTAGTAGATTTAGACCATTTCATGATGAGTTCATTAGCTTTCTCTTTAGCATCGGGGAAGAAACTTTTCTTACAATGAATTCCCCTAACTTTATTTACCTCTTTCCATGTATCCCCTAGATATTTTGTTTTGCCTATTTTCCATAAAAAATATATCCAATATTTATTTCTCACTTCTTGTTTGTTTTCTGTACACATTTTCGCAGTTTCTACCAGTGCTGCTTTAATGCTCTCATTGTTTTGATTTGCACTCCAGTCTTTATGTGCTTTTTTAAGTAGTTTGTTCCATCCTTGAATAATCTTATCATTAGCATAATTATGTTTTCTTCTGCTCACCCCTTTAAAATTACATATTGTTAGTACAGGATAGATAACCTGCAATAGGTCCCGAAAAAAATCCATCTATATTTTAAATTTTATTCCCGGCATACTATTTTTGTAGTTGCCATTAGTTCGTTATCTTTGCTTTCTGGCAATTTGTACCTTTGTCTCTGTCCATTCCTCTGTATTCTATCAATTGTCTCTATCCATTCCTCTGTATTTTATCAATATGAATATTAACTCTCAAGGCAAAATGATCACTTACAAGGTTACTAACTTCATTAGCATTTGCTGAAAAAAACATATTGAAAAGCACAGCATAGTCTAACCTCCCTCCATGTAAGTGAGTAGGTTCATTATTACCCAGTATATTGATATCATCCAGTTCCTCTAAAAAGTGTAACCATCTTCGACCATTAACGTTGTTGACACCCATCGTACCGAGTCGTTCATGTCTAGCATTGATATCACCAACTAGTAAACATGCATCATCAAATAAACACTGGCATATCACCACTGTCAAATTTTTGTGGATGCACATACATGTTGACAATGTGTATTGAATTTCCTTCAGTATAGATCTTAACAATTAGAGTTTCTATTCCATTTCTTATATCATATGATATCAATTCAGATGGTATGGCTTTTGTTATGCTTGTTAATAGACCTCTAATATTATTCTGTCTATCTGCTGCTAGGTAGTAGCTCTGATAATTTCGTAGTTTTAATATAGTATCATCCTCAGTACCTTTTTCCTGGAGGGCTATAACATCTATATCGTAGAACATGAAACAAAAGTCCTCAAAGTCAAGGACCACCTCGACATGAGAGGCATACAAACACTTGCCGCAGCCACCACAAACACATCACACCCGCTACACTACATAGCAGAACACACACACACACCAAGAAACATTAAAACAACACCCAAAGACCTGTATCACACACAGATACTCTCTTCTCTTCCTCCACAACCACCAAATACCAGCCTCCGGAAACATATTCATAATTTTATCACTCACCGCTCCATTAACACACTGAAAAACAAAACACTGCTGCATGTCAGACCCTCTGATATCCACCCTTCTAAATCCTCTCTCCCACGTAAGGACAGAGTCCACCTGGCCAGACTGTGGTGCGGCCACCACCCAGCACTTCTAAGCTACCAGAAGAGGCTGGATGACCGCATTGTGAACAGCTCCCCAGGATGTAACACTTCACCCCATACCATACAACACCTAATGGAACACAAGCATGCACGCAAACAACACAATATACACTCTATAAAGGATTTGTGGGAAAACCCAGTTTCGGCTGTGGCATTCCTTGGGGAGACGGGACTGCTCGGACAGACAGTCTATGGAACGACAACAACAACAACAACAACATCAGATAAGAATGTATATCAGTAGTTCTAGAGCGTAGACCATTCACATTCCAATTTAGGATATCTAAACTCTTAGCACCCATTATTTATTACCCCCATATACTTTTGTGTTTTCATTTATAAGAGTATCAATTATACATTTGATCTGTTTCAATATATTGTCATGCAATGTTTCAGGTCTACTGGCCCACTTGAGTATTATTTCATCTCGCATCAGATTTTCCATGACCCCATAATGAAGTTGCCCTAGTACTCTTTCCATCTACAGTATTTCTCACTTCACTAGTTTGATTTGTACCTTTGCTGTGTTTTTCATGTCGTTCAGTCATGGTCTTCCTATTTTCCTCTACCATCTTCCTCTACCATCTTTCCTGTTGTAGTTGTCGTACTAGGTCGACAAAATCCCGCAGTTCTCTTGGTACCTTAGCACTTTCAGGTATCATCGGAATGACACCCGATGTAGTTACGTTTCTATTCGTTGGCAATTTTCCAATTTGTTCCATTCTTTTCTTCCATGCGTTTTCGGGCGGCGGCGGTGGTGGTTCTTCAACTGGCCGCAGCTCTTTTTGTTTACTAGGTTGTTCATCCCCTGTACATTGGAGTTGCACTCTGCGCAGCTGTGGCCTCTTTTAGCATAGCACGGTGCCGGCGTTATGTTCGCCAGAACAGTTGCAGCACTGCGAAGTAACACATTGCCCATTTTTTATTTTGCTACCACATTCCAGGGAATTATGTTTGCCTCCACAGTATCGACACCGAAAGTCACTCTGACATTTCCATGTCATATACCCCCACTTTGAACACTTGTGACACAACACTGGCTGATCTATAAATTTTGCTGCCTTTCTATATCCAATAACAGATATAAATACCTTTTCGGGTACATCTTCCTTCATAAGAGCAATCACTTCATTCTTTTTTTCGCCTCTTACCTCACGACGTTTAGCCCAAACAAAGCGTTCATCTTCCAATAGGAAGTTAGATTCTAGTATAACAGGGTACATGAATACTATTGCTTTGGTGAGTTAGGGCCAGGTACTTTCATAATGACATTATTAAATCCTACGGTGGTTAGTATCTGCACTGCCTCATTTCCTTCCACAGTCAAATACGTTCTGTTACGCCCTTCTTTGAGAAGTGGTTTGAATTGTTTGCACTCCCTTCCTAGTGTAGCGGCCCATAACAATTGTTCGTGAAACGTCAGCTGCGTATCACTTGGAAAGTACAATTTCTTCCTCTCTGTACTTACTTTGTTCGTCTGTTCTGCTCCTGTCACACTGAATTGCTGATCCTTTTCTTGCACTAAGGTTTCTTTTCTAGCACATAAATCAGTATTCAGCTTCTTGTGCCGGGTATTTTCATTGCCACTTCCGCTGTTTTTGTCGTGCTAATTGTCGTCGCCTCTTGTTTCTCTTGTTGACTACCTCCTACCATTTCTTATCCGCTGCATCTACAGGTGTTGGCCATTGCATTTTCATGTCCGACTCGCTATCAGTTAGATGCAAGTCACGTTTCAAAAATGCTATTGCAGTTCTTTTTTCCTCTAAATTGTTTCCAAGTTCCTGACCACCACTCGCTCCAGCCATGTGAAAGGTGTGGGCCGCTATATCCAGCGATCGTCGTAACTGCTCGTTTGGTTACCAGGGACAGCTCGTTAGTAAACACTAAGCACTGTGTTGTAGCGACAGTTTCACACCTCCAGGTGTAGATCCGTACTCGACAAGAGCTAAGCACGTAATGTTAGAGGTACGAGAAACACGAGGATTCATGATTACGCATTGTCTTTATTGTTCCTACCATTGTGCTAACTTGCAATGTAGCTGGCTGATAGTTCATGTCTGTCACTCCAAGTTTCTTCAATAAATTCTTAGTACAAAATGTAACAGAACTACCATTGCCAAGATAACATCTAGTGTTAACAACTTTACCATTCAATTCCCCTTGAACAGGGATGGCAGTGGTGTCTCGCACTGAATCTTTCAATTGACTAGCAAATACCTGAACTCGAGAATGATTAACCTAATTAGTTACCACTGCATTAGCTGTTGCTTCTTCACCTCCTTCGTTTCTAGAATTCTCTTTCGACATATGCATAATTGTAAGATGTGAACCACCACATTGTTCACAAGTTCAAGCTACTGTACATTATGATGATTTAAGTCCTTTCCATAAACAACTGAAACAAAGTCCCAGACTGTACATCTTGTCTAATCTCTCTTCATAAGTTAACCCTCTTAATTGGGAACATACATCGATAACATGTCTTTCCTAACATAACCAATAAGAAAGTCTGGTTCTCTGTGTAACATTGACATGAACCTTCCTATTATTCAAATTAGTGCCTTTTTCGTGATTTAAAATTCTATTAGGATTCCATGTGCTGAAGTCTCCTCTCCTGTCTTTAGTTCTTTCCATTATACGTCTCCCGAATGTTGGATTATTAAGTATTCTTACTTCTTTCTCCAGAAATTTGACAAGATCTTTAATATCCACTAGCCTCCCGTTCTCAGTTATTTCGTCAGCTATTCTCCTCCATCTGTCCTGTAGATACCTGGGCAATTTCCCTACTAACTGACGTAAAGTCCTAGGATTCTGTAATTCCAAAAGTTCGGATTTTATACCGGACATAGCACTTATGCATGTATCTAATTCAACGGTGAATTCATCCAACATCTCAACATTCTCTCCCTTCATTTCAGGCCAAGCAAGAACTTTATCTATATGTGCCGAAGCTATTCGTTCTTTATTTCCATATCTCTTCTCTAACGCGCTTCTGGCTTTCTGATAACCCTCTCTTGGAGCTAAATGCAAACACGCTCTAACTATTTTGTGTGGTTTACCTTCGGTATACTGCTTAAGATACTGTAATTTCTCATTATCTGACACAAGTTTGCTATCAATTAACATGTCGAAATTTCTGATAAATTCAAAATATTTATCGTATTCTCCACTAAATTTAGTAATTATATGAACAGGCATTGTGGTATTGGTAATCAAAGTAGTAATCAGGTCTCTATTCATCTGTTGGTCATCTTTATCACAATTTGCACTTTGGCAATCACGAGAATTACCTACTAGATTAACATTTACAGTGCTTTCCAATTAATTTAAAGCCTTTAATTCTGCCTCAGCTGATTCTAATTCTGTTTCTAAGTCAAGTCTATCTTGCTCTTGTTTTAATCTATGCAGCTCCCTTTCCAAATCCTGTTTCAGTTTCAGCTTTCGCAGTTTAATGTCTAAGCTCAACCTCTTAGCCACTACTACTGCCCTTTGACTTTCAGTCTCACTTCCTGCTGTCTGGGAAAAACTATCTACACATCATACAGTCACGTCCATCGTTTCCTCAACTTCAGTCTCGTCAGAAACTAATATCTCCTTAATCACCTCTATTAATTCCAACTCCTCGTCTATGATAAACTTATGTATCCTATTCATAAGTTTTAGATACTGTGTTAACTGAAGAACAGGAGGTTTCTCCATCTTGCTTAACTTGAATGTTCACTACTACTTTACACAGTTCGATACTGGAATAGAAACTGGATAAATATGCTTTGCTCAAATACAAGTTTCAAGTCCTCTTACTCAGATAAAGCACTATCTTGTTGTAACCACATGTACAGAATTAATTGACTACTCTGTACACCATTAAGAGTACAAACCTTTGGTAATAAACACATCATTTAATTAACTTGACAGAATTAAATATAATAACTTGGATGTTATGATCAACTTTTGTATCCTACTCATAAGTTTTGGCTTATTGCCAGAACTCAATTGACCTTTAGATTTTAGATACCACTTTAAATGAGGAACAGTAGTTTTCTCCATCTTGCTTGACTTAAATCTTCACTACTAATTTACACATTTCGATACTAGAATAGAAACTGGATAACTACGTTTTACTCAAATACAAGTTTCAAGTCCTATTACTCAGTTAAAGCACTATCTTGTTGCAACCACGTGTATCGAGTCCATGATTCATATAGATACTTAATTGACTACTCTGTACAATATTCATGAGTACAAACCTTTGGTAATAAACACATCACTTAATAAACTTGCAGAATTGAATATGATAACTTGGATGTTCAATACTGATTTGCACAAATCGATACTAAATAGAACTGGGATAACTATGCTTAGTTCAAGTACAATCTTCAAGTCCTATTACTCAGTCAAAGCACTATCTTGTTTCAACCACGTGTACCGAGTCCATGATTCATATAGATACTTAATTGTCTCACTGCACAACATTAAGAGTACAAACCATGCTAA
>NC_134819.1:37624794-37639794 GCF_046742065.1 Oratosquilla oratoria | reverse complement strand
TTTGATATCAATAGTACAGCGAAAGGGCTCAACATGGAAGCCCAGCGTGATAACCCCGTGTGGTCATGTTTTGCGTGTTTTATTGGGATGGACACAGAGGAAATGGAGTGGGAGTAGAAGATGAGAAAGGGAAGTTGAAGAAAGAGGAAGAGGATAGCTGAGAGGAGAGGGGAGTACGTGAGAAAGAGTCTGCAAGGTGCACAGGAGGAAGATGAGAAAGGGATGGGAGTAAAGGGAGTTGAGGGAAGGTGGAGTAGTGAGAGTGTTAGCACGGAAAAGAGGGGACTGAAAGGGGAAATGGAGAAGAGTGTGGAGGTACAAAGAGAGGGCAAAGGGTGAAGAGTACCTGAAAGGAGAGTAAGTAGAGATTAGAGAGAGCAGGGAGGGAAGTGAAGAGGTTCACGGGTCAAGGGGAACGGGAAGGCTGAAGCAACGAGTAGTCAAACTTCGATCGACAAACTATGACTGCACACAAGAGCAAACGTGGGGTGAATGGTGTGAGGAATGAGAGGACAGTTGGAGAGGAGGAAGAGGGGAGGAGAAGGAAGCAGAGGAGGAGAAAGTGGAGGTGGGTAAAGAGAAGAGAAAGAAAAAAGAAAACAGAGGAGGAGGAAGACGGGGAGAAGGAAGAAGAGGAGGAAGTGGAGGTGGATGAAGACAAGAAGAAGAAGAAAAGAAGACAGAGGAGGAGGAAGACGGGAAGAAGGAAGAAGAGGAGGAAGAGGAGGAAGTGGAGGTGGATGGAGACGAGAGGAAGAAGAAAAGAAGACGGAGGAGGAGGAAAACGGGGAGGAGAAAAAGAAGGAGGTGGATGTGGATGAAAAGATGAAATAGGAGGAAGAAAAGAAGAAAGAAGACAATGAAAAGGAAGAGGAAGGGGTAGGAAGGAAAAATAGAATATGGAGATTAAGGATAAGAAGAAAGAGGAAGAAGAAAAGAAGGAAGAGCAGGTGAAAGAAGAGGAAAGTTGAAGAGGAGGAAGAAAGGGAGAAGAAGAAGGAGAAGGAGGAGATTGAGATGGAAGAAGAGAGAAAATAGGAAGAACAGAAGGAAGGGGAGAATGAAAAGGAAAAGGAAGAGGGGAGGAAAAAGAGGAAGAGGAAAAGAAGGAGGAGGTAAAGAATGAGAATAAAAAGGAAAAAGAAAAGAAAGAAGAGGAGGTGGAAGAAGAGAAGGAAAAAGAAGAGGAAGGGGTTGAGGAGAAAGAAGAGGAGAAAAAGATGGAGGTAGGGAAGAAAGCAGAAAAAAGAAAGAGGAGATGGAAGATAAGGAGCGAGAGGAAGAGGGGAAGAAGAACAAGGATGTGGAGGGAGATGAGGAAGGGAAAGAGGAGTGGGAAGAGAAAAGACGAAGTTGAAAGTGGAGAAGAATGAGAAGGAGGAATTGTTAATTAAGAAGAACGAAGTCGGTGATGAAGAAGGTAATGAAGGCGTGAGAGGTGGACAACGGGAGAATGGGAAGAAGAGAAAGGAAAAGGGAGAGAGGGTGGTGGAGGGTATCTAAGAGGAGGTGGGACGGAGAATAAGGAAGAGAAGAGAAGGTTAGAATGGTAGAGGAAGATGGAAGAGGGTAATGAAGGCGTGAGACGGCAAGAGCAGGAAATGAGAAAAGGAAAAGTAGATAAAGAGCTCGTTTCTCTCCTCTTCCTCCATCCCTCAGAAGTCTCTGTGTGCCTTATCCAAAGTTCGAAAAAATAAATAAATAAATAAAAATATTTTTCAAAAAGTTTTTTTCGAAAAGATTTTTCAAGAAGATTTTCAAGGAGATAATTTAAAATGATCTAACACTTGATGGACAGGGGGTTTCAGGAAACAAGTTCTAAGGTCTTCTAGGAAAACAGAAAACTGAGATTCCTAAGTAGTTTATATATATATATATATATATATATATATATATATATGTTGACTATATTATGACAAAAAACTATATATATATATATATATATATTTAAGATTATTTCAGACAAATGAGAGAGAATGCGGGTGGGGAAGGGCAAACGAAGATGTGTTAGGAATAGAGTTTATTGCCCTAACGTTGCGACCAACTTGGTCTTCTTCAGAGGACTACAGCATTACAGACGGATCACAATTCTTATATTCGTAGTGAGAGGGAACCCGCCAAGGTATGAGCGTCATGTTTTCCCTTTGGCTAACGATTTAATTATTAGGACACTTGCTGCTTTCGAGAGGCATTTAAATCCGTCTCTGTCGTTGTTGTTCTTGTTGGCGGCGATATGTGCAGCTTCCACAGTTTTTCTCATTTTCTTCTCAAATCCCTCGTGTAGAATTTCTGCGTTGTTCCAATCAGGTAGATGTCCACATTTGTCCAGGTGAAGAACCAGGGAGTTAGATGTTCTATGAGCCCTGAGATCGTTTTTGTGCTCATTCAAGCGTTTATTGAACCCTCGACCTGACTCACCGAAATAAGATGATGGACAACCGTTGCATGGAATACGGTAAATGACACTGAGATTATTACGCATATTATTATGTTTCTTAAATATTTTTCCTATTTTATTGGAAGATATTTTTGCTATATTTATTCCACCTTTTAACAAATAATCATCAATAGCTATGGTGTTTGTAGAATTAGGAACAGAAATTCCTAGAGGATGAACTTACTTACATCAAGAATACCTTTAGGAAGCTGAAATACCCCGGAGGTTTGATCACCAGGACAACGAGGAAAGCCAAGAAGATCTACGATGGCTCAAACGTCCGGACCCCGGGAAAGGATAAGTCTCATTTTATTTCTGTTCCTAATTCTACAAACACCATAGCTATTGATGATTATTTGTTAAAAGGTGGAATAAATATAGCAAAAATATCTTCCAATAAAATAGGAAAAATATTTAAGAAACATAATAATATGCGTAATAATCTCAGTGTCATTTACCGTATTCCATGCAACGGTTGTCCATCATCTTATTTCGGTGAGTCAGGTCGAGGGTTCAATAAACGCTTGAATGAGCACAAAAACGATCTCAGGGCTCATAGAACATCTAACTCCCTGGTTCTTCACCTGGACAAATGTGGACATCTACCTGATTGGAACAACGCAGAAATTCTACACGAGGGATTTGAGAAGAAAATGAGAAAAACTGTGGAAGCTGCACATATCGCCGCCAACAAGAACAACAACGACAGAGACGGATTTAAATGCCTCTCGAAAGCAGCAAGTGTCCTAATAATTAAATCGTTAGCCAAAGGGAAAACATGACGCTCATACCTTGGCGGGTTCCCTCTCACTACGAATATAAGAATTGTGATCCGTCTGTAATGCTGTAGTCCTCTGAAGAAGACCAAGTTGGTCGCAACGTTAGGGCAATAAACTCTATTCCTAACACATCTTCGTTTGCCCTTCCCCACCCGCATTCTCTCTCATATATTTATATATATATATATATATATATATATATATATATATATATATATATGCATATATATTTAATGTATACTATATGTATATATACATATATATATATATAATATATATATATATATATAATGTATACATATATATATATAGTTTTCATGGAAATGGTTTGGGACTGAGAAAGCAAGACTGAGAATACTAGGTTATTAGAAGAAAATAAAGAAATTTTAAAAGATTTTTGGGGGAATGATAAAGCAACAAGTCTGAAAAACTAAGGTCATTCTTTGAACAAATTTTTTTCTTCAAAATTTCTGAGAATTTTTTGGGACTGGGAAAGTAAGAAAACTGAAAATCCTAGATCATCCTTTAAAAAAAAATGCACGAATTCCCACGATAATGTTTTGATACTGGGAAGGTAAGAAGACTGAGCATCCTTGGTAATTTTTTAAAATGTGTGTGTATATATATATATATATATATATATATATATATATAAATATATATGTATATACATATATATATATATGTACATATATATATATATATATAATTTATATATATACATATATATACTTATATACACATATATATATATACATATATATATACATATATATATATATATATATATATATATATATATATATATATTGAACTGGGATAATAAGAGAACTAAGAACCCTAGATAATTTTAAGAATATATAAAAGAAAAATTACAAGCACGCTTTGGAACTGGTACTGCGTTCCCCAGCAGGAGGGTAAAGCACATGATTACCAAGTCCACAAGACCAATAGTCCTTCTGAGAGCAGGAGAAGAGATCGAACAATACAACTACCAGAACACTAAAGATAAATAAATAACCATGCGAATGACTATCGACTCTATGAAAAAGTGAAATCACTGTACAAGGTCATCATATTAAGACAACAGGGCAGGACTCGCAGTAATGGATTTAGATTAGAACATTTTAGATTTAGAGAGGAAATAGGCAAGAACTGGTTTACTGATAGAGTGTTCAACGAAAAGAATAGACTTGGTAATCATGTAATGAGCGCTGAAACTATCAGTCGTTTTAGGAAACAGAAAATTTTATGGATGGGGATGACAGATGGTAATGGACATAGAACTGCCTTTATGGCTTCTTGCAATCTCCTTCTGTCTCATCTCCTTAAGCATATTCCATACAAGAGCAAATGTGGCACCTTTACCGGGAATACACAGAATGAAGAAGAGTTTGGTAACCGAGAAATCGAGGAAGAGAGGAAAAAGAACAGTGACGATTAACGAGACATTGAAAAATGGCGACAAGAAAGGGAGGAGAGGTATGCTTAGGAAAATGTGAACTGGTTCGGTAAATAAATGGAGGATTCAGGAAGAGATAAATGAAGAGAACGAAAAAATGTAAAAGAAGAGGAGGATGAGAGAGCAGATAGGAATGTCGTTAAAATAAGTCTCAAGAACTGAAGAAGGGAGAAAAGTAATAAGAGTGAGGGAAGACAGCGACGGGGGGTAATAGAAAACGGAGAAGTGAGAAGTAAGTGAGAAGTAAGGCAGAGATGAAGACTTAAAAATAAAATATAATTTGAGAGAGCATAACAACGAAGGAGGCAGAAGCTGAAGGCCTTTTTATTATTATTATTTTTTTTTTTACGAACTGCCTGCACAAGAGCAAATCCACCCGTCGTCGACCTTACTAAGGACTTCAAAGGAAACGACGTTCCTCAACGGTCTCATCCAAGCGTCAGTAGCCCTTTGAGGGAGTTGAGGTTCCTCCGTCCCTCCCTCATTCCCTCACTCCCTCCCTCCCTCTTGGCATTGGTCAGAACAGAATCCTCAAAATCCTCAAGCGCCCTCAACACGCTCACGATGAGAAAAGGACATAAGAAGGGAGTTCACCGTTTTGATTTATGTTTTTCGTCAGAAACTCAAAGTAGGAGGACAGACGAAAGAACGAGGGAGAAGGAGTACAAGGAGGAAAGGAGGACAGGAAGAATGGGACTTTGGACAGAAACCCAATGTAACGAGAGTAGGTAAAGAAATTAAATAAATCAAAGAGAGGCAAAAAGAGAAAGAGAGAAAAGTAAGAAGACGATATCAAAGCCAAAATCTTGGAGGAGAACGTATAAAGAAGGGGAAAGACGCGGAGAAATGGACACGATAGGAAGGAAGAAGAGGAGAAGCAAGACGAGGAGGAGGAGGAGGGGGAAAGAAGGAGGAGGAGGAGGAGGAGAAGGAGATAAAGTGATCAGGGAGCCTGCTATTACGCGTGGTGCGTGAGAGGGATCTGGGGAGTGTGACGGAGGAGGAAGAGGAAGAGGAGGTGGAGGGAGAAGAGAAAGAGGAGGAGGAGGAAGAGAAAGAGGAGGAGGAGGAAGAGGCGGAGGAGGAGGAGGAGGAGGAGGAGGAGAAGTTTATGTTAAAGGAGGATTAAGGAGTGAAGGAGAAGGAAGAGGAGGAGGAGGAGAAGGGGTGAAGAAGTTAATGTTGAAGGAGAAGTAAGGACTGGAGTAGGAGGAAGAAGAGGAGGAGGAGGAGGAGTTGAAGAGGAAGAGAACGATGAGGTGGAGAACAAAAGAAGAGAGAGAAAATAGAGAAAACAAAGTAAAGGAGGAGGAAGAGGGTGAAGGTGTGGAGAAGCGAAAGGAGGAGCAAAAGGAGGAGGAGAAGGAAGAGGAGGAGGAGGAGGAGGAGGAGGAGGAGGAGGAAAAGAAAGATGAGGAGTATTGGGAGGAAAAAGAGTTGGGGAGAAGGAAGAGAAGAAGGAGGAGATGGATGAAGATGGAGGAAGAGAAGAAAGATGAAGAAAATGAAGAGGAGAGGATGAGTAGAAAGAGGAAGAGGATGAGAAGGAAGAGGAGATGAAGGTGGAGGTGGAAGTGGAGGTGGAGGTGGAGGTGGAGGTGGAGGTGGAGGTAGATATGGAGGTGGAAGAGAAAGAAGATGAGGAAGATAAATGATTCAGAGCAAAGAAAGAGGAAGAGGATGAGAACGAGGAGGTCCATCACTCATTAACAAGCTATATAAATCGTTAGTTCGTCCACATTTGGAATATGCTGTTTCCGTATGGTCACCGAATCTCATTAAAGACATTGACAGATTGGAAAGAGTACAACGGCGAGCCACAAAACTGATTCCAAATATCAAAAATAAATCATACGAAAATCGACTAAAACATATGAATCTGTTTTCCCTAAAAAAGCGTAGACTCAGAGGTGACTTGATACAGGTCTTTAAAATTCTAAAAGGGAATTGACAACATCAAAAGTGACCAAATTTTTACATTGAATGAGAATCAGACAAGAAACAATGGTCTCAAACTGTCCGGAAATAGATTCAATTTGGAAGTAGGTAGAAACAACTTTGCCAACCGTGTAGTTAATGAATGGAATAAACTTCCTGCACAGGTAGTGCAATGTAGTTCAGTTCAAAGCTTTAAGAATCATTTAGATAAATACCTAAGTAAGATGCTGTAATGATTATAATTTATCTTATATTATTTGTTTTTGTTTTGTTATCATTTGTCTGTCTGATTTTTTATTTATTATTAATTATATGTCAATTTATTATTATTTACTATTTACCTGTTTGTTTATTATCTAACTATACCTATGCATTTATTTATGTATTTTATTTGTTATTTACATTATCATAGTTTTTATTTATTATTTTATTATTAATATGATTTTTTTTTCGCATCCGACCTAGATATGGATCAAAAGGTCTCCTGTCGGCATGCTCCGCCTTTGTAATCCTTTGTAATCCTTTGTAAAGAGGAGGAAGAAAGAAGAGTGGGCAGAGGAAAGACGAAGAGCAGAGAAAGAGAGAAAGAGGAATGGAGGAGGAGGAAAAGATGAATGGGAGAAGGAATGGGAAAAGAAAGGTAAAGAGGGGAACAGGGAGGAGAAGAGAGGAGGGGAAGAGAGGAGGGGAAGAGAGGAGGGGAGAAGAAAAGAAAGGGATGGAAGTGGTGTGGAGAGGAGGGGAGGAAGAAAGAGAAGAACGGAGTAAGGAGGAGGAAGAGGAGGAGGAGGAGGGTCATATAAGACAAAAATAAAGAAAGAGTGAAATGGAAGAAAGCAGAAAATGGATGTAAAAAGAGGAGGGAAGGAGGGAAGGAGTGGAGGGAGGGAGGGAGGTAATGGAGTGGAAAGAGAGAGGGAGGAAATGGTGGGAGGGGATGGTAGGAGGGGATGGAGTGGAGGGAGGATAAGAATAGAGGGAGGGAGTGAAGGGAGAGAGGGAGGGAGAGAGGGAGGGAGGGAGGTAGTGATCAGAGGGAGGGAGGGAATGGAGGGGAGAGGAAATGGAGGGAGGGAATGGAGGGAATGGAGGTAAGGAGGAAGGGTATGGGGGGGGGGAGAGAAGGGAGGGAGGGAGTGGAGGGAAGGAGAGAGTAAGGGAGGGAATGGAGGGAGGGAGTGGAGGGAAGGAGAGAGGAAGGGAGAGAATGGAGGGAGGGAGTGGAGAGAGGGAGAGAGGAAGAGAGGGAATGGAGGGGGAATGAAAGGAGTGGAGAGAGGGGGAGAGGAAGGGAGGGAATGGAGGGAGGGAGTGGAGGGAAGGAGGGAGGGAGTGGAGGGAATGGAGGGAGGGAGGGAGGGAGTGAAGGGAGGGAGGGACGGAGTGAAGAGAGGAATGGAATGGAGGGAGTGAAGGAAGGAAGTGGAGGGAGTAAGTGGAGGGAGGGAGTTGAGGGAGGGATGGAGGTTGTGAAGACGTTAACTATGAAATGAGAGGTTAATCGAGGAATGTGAGAGAGCGGAATTAGGAATAAGAGTGGACGGGGAAGGAGGGAGAGGAGGGAGATGAGAGGAGGAGTTAGAGAGAGGGAGAAGAAAAGGGAAAGGGAACAAGGAGAGGAAAGGAAAGGAGTAGGGAGTGTGAAACAGGGGGATAGAAGGGGAGGGGGAGAGAGAGATGGGATGGAAGGGGGAAGGATGGAGATAGAAGAGATGAGAGGTAGAGATGGAAAAGGATAAAAAATATAATAAGCAAACAAGGAGACAGAACGGGAGGGGGAAGGGAAAGGTGTAGGGGGGGACAGAAATGTTGATGGGGGGGGATGGGAGGGTGCAGGGAGAGAGTGTTGGGGTGGGGGGGGTCTTCAAAGAAAAAGCAATGGCAATGAGGGCTACCAACTTGAGATAAGTGGAGTCCAGATAATTTGGGAGTTTAGAAGAGCTCATGAGATGTGGAGTTGGATGAAGGAAGAATAAGGGTGGGCGACCGGACAGGGTATAGGAGGAGGAGGAGGAGGAGGTGGAGGAGGAGGAGGAGGTGGAGGAGGAGGAGGATTGAGAAGAGAAGGGGAGGGAGGAGGGAGTGAGGAGGGAGTTGGAGAAGAAGGATAGGGAGGAAGAGTGAGAGGAGGAGAGGAGCGAGGAGGCAAGGGAAGGGGAGTGAGGAAAAGGAGGATATGGACGATTAGTGAGAGGAGGAGGAGGGGAGGTAGGAGGGAAGGAAGGGGGAGTGGTAGAAGGAGGATATGGAGGAGTGGGAAGGTGGAGAGAGGGAGAAATGAATGAAGGAATGACAGGAGGAGTAGGAGGAGGAGGAAGAGGAGGAGGAGGAGAGGAGCGAGGAGGGAAGGGAAGGGGAGTGAAAAAAAGGAGGATATGGACGATTAGTGGGAGGAGGAGGAGGGGAGGGAGGAGGGAAGGAAGGGGGAGTGGTAGAAGGAGGATATGGAGGAGGAGTGGGAAAGGAGGAGAGAGGGAGAAATGAATGAAGGAATGACAGGAGGAGTAGGAGGAGGAGGAGGAGGAGGAGGAGGAGGAGGAGGAGTAGGAGAAGGAGAAGGAGGAGAGGGAGATGAAGAAGGAGAAGCTGGAGGTGTAATGGGGGGGGGAGTAAGGGGGGGGGCAAAAGCCGTCCGAGTTGTTCCACCAGAGTTACCTCGTTACGGGAGAGGGGGGCAGGGAGGGGGATGAGGAAGCACCAAAGTCATTAAAACGTAACATTCTCTTGATATCAGACACAGAGCCTTCGTATTAAATGTTTTTTCTTTTTTTTTTTTCTTCTTTTTTTTGGCACGGTGGGATTTACCAGTGGTATTAAAGGTACAAATAGGAGTAGGATGTACACTACTTACCAAAATAACAAAAAGAAATAAGAATATGAGAATTATTTTGTAAGTGCATTAAACAGGTCGTAGCTCATCTTGCCTGCAATATAGAATTTTCCTGTCTAACTAGTCACCATTTTTCCAGTTCAACTTTGTCCCTCTCATTTGAATTTTCATAAATATACACTCTATTCCGATTACCATTAAGTAATCTCATTCCTCTTCAAGAAAAATCTTCTGCAATTAAGTATTACGAGAATAGCCAATATAATGTCTGCTACAGATGACCCTATTACCATAATTAATTCCAATTTTATTGTCCTTCTACTAATCCTAACGGTAATAGACTTCCGATCAACTCTTTGTCCTTAAAGGAATCTCTCCCCCCATTGTAATGGAGAAGAAGTCTTTGAGCACGTTCCTATGAAAGTCCTTTTGTCTTAATTGGGAACTGTGACGTCAAGTCGTTTCCAACTGTGACGTCAAGTCGTTTCCAACTAATCTCGCACGAAATGAGATCACAGTGTACCTCGAAAGACGACCATCTTTGCAACCACCGAGTAGATTTTTCTGAATTTTTTTGTCATGGAAATAATACTATAATTTTTTTTTAATCATACAAGCTTCATTACAAAAAAATATATAAATAAATACTCCACATAAAATACTAATTCAACATCGACGTCACCATTAGGTAGAAAGAAACCTTCCAGACTTTCATTCCAGGTATGTGTAGAATTTAAGCCTCACTGAATCGTACAAAAATGAGTATACATGTTGATTTCAGTTGACCTACTCCAAAAATATAAATTCACATCTGGTTACGATTATTTTTTAGACGTTCTACGTAGCAAGATGGTAATAGACGGGACTAATGATAATACAGTAGGGGTCCTGGGACTAAAGCATCGTGACGGACTGAATTTGATTGCCTGAAATACATCACTCCAACTTGTGATTTGGTCCATAAAAGTATATGTACATGCCCATGTACATGTACATGTACATGTACATGTATATGTATATGTATATGTATATGTATATGTATATGTATATGTATATGTATATGTATACGTATATGTATATGTATATGTATATGTATATGTATATGTATATGTATATGTATATGTATATGTATATGTATATGTATATGTATATGTATGTATGTATGTATGTATGTATGTATGTATGTATGTATGTATGTATGTATGTATGTATGTATGTATGTATGTATGTATGTATATAGTGTATGTATGTATGTATGTATGTATGTATGTATGTATGTATGTATGTATGTATGTATGTATGTATGTATGTATGTATGTATGTATGCATGTATGTATGTATGTATGCATGTATGTATGTCTGTCTGTATGTATGTATGTATGTATGTATGTATGTATGTATGTATGTATGTATGTATGTATGTATGTATGTATGTATGTATGTATGTATGTATGTATGTATGTATGTATTTATGTATGTATGTATGTATACATGCATGTACGTAAAAGGCTCTTAGATAGAGGTAGATAAAAGGGTTGATGATAAGGGTTTCATTTTTATTGGATCTGCTCTTTTGTAAACAATTGTTCAAAGGCGAAGGCGACGAATTTTATTGCTTTGCTCTTAGCGTTATGTTTTTAAACAGGGGTTTGGGTACTCGATTTTTTTTACTTTATATTTTGCTGATGTATACAATATGTAAACTAAGTCATTGTGCAGTGAATTCGATATTGCCTGAGCAAGCAGTATTGCATGCGGAGTTGTAACGGCGGATCTGATTGGAGAAAGGGTGGAGGAGGAGAAAATTCAATTGGTTCACGATTGTAAGATCACGCCCTTAGGGGAGGTTCTTAAATCTAAAATTAAAGATCATTGGACTAAAGAAATCATGACGTCATTGCAGAACTGACCTAGGACCCAAATTGAGTGTTCTCGACGGGAGTCCCTTGGTGTACCTAAGAGAATCACGTTGTAGAAGAATTCGTGAAGAAAGTCAAGGAAAAATATCTTCCGTTTAATTCCCCCCCCATTCCTATACATAATATAATACTAAAAGAAAATATGTGATGTGCAATATCATATACTAAGTCGGATGATCAAAGGCACAGGGCCTACCGACTAAAATTGAGTGACTATCGTATGTAACAAAGACAGGGGTGAAAGAAAAGTAGAAAGTGAAAGATTTACTAAACAAAAGTAAAAACACGAAAGAAAGGCGGCACCCAGGGGCGGCAACATGAACGTTGACAGAAGGTCACAGCTGGTGGCAAGCTAGGGACGAAACGGATGAAACGCAACGCTACTAACGAAGAGACTAGTGATTAAATTAGTGCAAAAATACTACATTTAAAAAAGGACTTAGTGAAAAAATACAGCTACGAGTGTACGGATACATCGATCTACAGGATCACGCTGTGCACGCAACCATACAATGCACGCAGCCACGCAATGCACGCAACCACGTAGTGCACGTAACCGCGCAGTGCACATAACCACGCGCATGCTGACTACGAGGGTATAAACTATAAGCAACAGTGCACGCGGCCACGCATTGCGTGCTGACGAGCTAGTGAACGAGGGGACTACTAGGAGGACGAGCTAGTAACCGAGGTTGACGTACGTGTGAGGAAGACTACAAGAGAAGCGGTCGATTCAAATCGACTTTAGTAATTGAAGATATGACTATACAAGTTTTACGACATGAAATTACCTCGCAAACAAACATCCCCAATTTCTTAGGGGAAGAAAATATAGTGGGAGTCAATAGGTTTCTCAATCTGATCGACACTTTTTAGAATTTTTAAAAGAAAATATAGATCCTGAGAGCGGTAGGCCTAGGCTTATAATAAAATTCTAGCAAATGGAATATATCAGCCAATATGAAGCTTATAAGAAGGCATTCATTAAACGTTTCAAGTCAAAGTATGATCAGGATCCTATCAAGTCTTTGGTTAGGATGATAAAGAAAGTAAAAACAAGTGAATCAAACACAGAATATTTAGCAAAATTAGACAGATGGTCTAAGGACATGATATTCATGTTAAATGATTCAGATTGGATAGGAAGATCTAGTGACAAAATTAAAGTTTCTCAGGTTACTAAGTAATAGCATTTGCATTATTAATACATAATTTTGATTAAATAACTGCATAAAAGCTGTATAAAGATCTCAAACAAATAATGGATTTAGAGGAGATAGATTACTTTCTCCATGGTTATAGTGAAACTAAAGCAATTAGACCATATGTGATGACAGTGGAAATGCAACAGCAGAGAGAAACTAGGAACTCTAGGAGTGATTACAGAAATAGAGGATCTGAACATAGAGTTAGAAGCGCATCAAGGAATGTTAGAATTGAATGTTATAATTGTAATAAATGGGAGCATAAAGCATAAAAGTGTTATTATGAAACTATTTATAGAAACTGCAAATGTAAGGTTCATGATGAGTATCATTGTAGAAACCCACCTTTCTGTTCGTATTACCAGAGAATAGAACATAGAATTAGAATAATGCCAAATTTTCGTATTCATCCAGAAACAAGAGGAAAACCCCAGACACAAAATAAAAGAATACTACAGAATTAACCATAGAAATTTGAATAGACAGTATTGTGTTAGGGACAAGAGTGATAGAAAGTTGGAAGAAAATGCCAACATCAAAGACAATTGTAAATTGACTATAACAATTGGAAGGACTTCTGTAGGACCCCTCATTGTGGGTATATTGTTCAATAAACCTATTCAAATATTTATTGATACAGGATCTGTAGTTAATGTTATAACTAGCAAAGTTTTAAACCAATTGAAACCAGGAGTGAAAATCTTGGAACCAATCCATTACTCATTGTAAGGAGTAACTGGAAGTCAGTTAAAAACATTGGGTAAGGTTGAATTGGAGGTCATGTATAAAAATGAGCATTTGCACATTCCAGTCATAGTTGTAGAAGAATCTGTTTTCCCAGGAGATTTATTGATATAATTTGCAACTATGAGAAAAGAGAGCATGATCATATGTCCTGCTGAGTTAGGGATCTTAGTGAAATCACAGTTAATCCCATTTTTAAATCAACCAGATTTAGAGCCAGTATCTGTAATAAACAGAAAATAAGTCTCGCATAGTAAACCCAACTTGAATGTTCAAGAAATTCCAGAAATTACTTATAATTCATTTCCTACAAAAGAAGCTTTTCTAATTGTGGAAGGTGGTGTAATGAAGTCGACATTATTACACTACAGAGCAATTAACAGGGTACAAGTGTGGTTGAAAGAAGTCACTGTAGACTGAAATTTTAACCATCCCAGAATCAATTAGATTAAAAGGTTTGAAATTGGACTTGGGGATTTATAAGACAAACAAAAACATGGTGGTTATATTTGTGATTATTACTTAGAATACAGACATAGTCTTAAAAAAAGGTACACAAATAGGATGTTTTCAAGTTTGTACAAAACCCATTAAGATCTTAATTGGTGGAATCACCAATTTCATCAATCTGTTCAATTAAAAAAGAAACAGATTTGGGAGAGAAATACAAGAATCAACTAGAACCTACTAGTTGTCCTGAATTGGATGCATTGCTCTTGAAGCACAATAAGGATATTACTTTGCCGGGGGACGCCTTCGGCAAAATAAATGTTTTAAAACATCAGATCAAATTAAAATCAGGGACTCAAGCTATCTATACACCTGCCTACAGATTACCATATTCCAAACTAGGTGATATCTTAATAGTTTCCCTAACAGCGGCTGAGCACTTTACGAAATTAGATTTGGTATTCTCAAGACTAGTTGAAGCAGGATTGAAAGTGAAACTTGAAAAATGTATGTTTTCGCAGGACAGTGTTATTTATTTGGGATATGAAATAGACATGCTTCAAAGTAGTAAAGAATTTTCCAGTTCCAAACAATATAGAAAAAGTTAGAACTTTCTTGGGATTGACAGGATATTATTGGAAATTCATCCAAGGATATGCAGACATAGTTAACCCTTTAAGTTCTTTGTTGAGGAGAGATTCAAAGTTCATTTCGGGACCTGCACAACAACATGCTTTTGACAAGTTGAAAGATAAACTTACTAATTCTCCAGTTCTCATATTTCCTGATTACGAGAAAGCGTTCATTATCTTTGCACTGATGCGTCTGACATAGGGTTAGGAGACATACTGATGCAAAGAGAGTAAACGGAACGTTAAAACGGATAGTTTACACATCTAGACCTAGACTTTGTTATAGTGCAGAGAGAAACTACTCCCATAACAGAAAGTAGAAACCTTTGATGCAGATGATACATTCATTAACAAAGCTTTAGAGATATGATACTGGGATATCCCAAATCAGAGGTGTGGACTGTAGCATACAGCTATTAAGAACTTATCTAAGCATAAGAATATTAGGAGTAGATTAGCCAACCAACGTCAGGGTTGATCAATTTCATCTTATAGTATAGATGAAATAGTAACATGTAGATAAGAAAATGACAATAAGGAGGAACAAAGAAAAGATAAAAAAGACTTGGGAAAAAAAAAGTAGCCCAGAATATTATGAACCCAA
>NC_134819.1:37546165-37624294 GCF_046742065.1 Oratosquilla oratoria | reverse complement strand
GCACATCCACAGCAAGGCCGCTTCGTTAAATCGGCGACCCCCCCCCCCTCTCCGACCCCCCATTGCATAAAAGGAGAGGACGGGGAGAAATCCCTTCGGGCTGCGTCAAATTTTGCTCACACATACTACCTCACACCCATTCCACCTCATGCAATCACATCATCCATATACAACCATTCTCCATTCACCCCTGTCTTCTGTCCTCTCCCGTCCTTCCTCAACAGACATTCCCCTCTTCCCCAAAGCCCCCTTCACCCCATCCATCCACCTCATCCTAGGACGTCCCCTCATGTTCACTCCCTCCACATCTGCCTTCCATACCTCTTTTACTAGTCTTCACTCATTCTTTCCATGTGTCCAAACCATCCTAATATTCTTTCATCAACCCTATCTCCGAGCTCCTTTTCCACCCCTGTTCTCCTCCTCACCTCCTCATTTCTCGCTCTATCTAGCCTAGTAGCCCCCATCATACTTCTCAGACACCTCATCTCAAACATCTCTCTATCTGCACCTTTTACCTTTTCTTTACTTGATTCACCCCCCCTTCCTCACTTGATTTTCTTCAAAAACATATTTTTATTACTTTCAAAAAATTCTGTCACATTTTCATCCCATTTCACATCTGCACCCATTTTTGCCTCTTTTATCTTATGCTTCACTTCTCTTTCCTTTGTACCTCTGTGATTACTTGTTTCTTCTCTTCTACATCCTTCTTTGCTTCATCATCCCACCACTCACTACCCTTCCTTCTATTTCCTCCCATCTTCCTTGTTCCACACGACATCTTTGCACACATTGCGACTCCCTCCTCGAAATATTCCCATTCTATGGTAGGTTAGCCGAGCGTGGGTGTGTAGGCTGACAAAAACACTGTTGTTGTTTCTGTGCTTTTATTATGTGCGTGTGCACGGAGGCAAAATATCTAACTATTGACAGATTAAAGAGAGCAAGGTAAAGAGATGGTACTCACTGTGAGGGCGATGCCGAAGAAGTGTGTTGCCGCTTGGGTCGCGAGGTCTGAGCGCTATGCCCAAAGGCCGTGTGCAAATCCGCAGCCAATCGCAGTCGCTACGGGTCGTGTGCAAATTGACCTGCGCCAATCACACTCTGACCCGGCGACGCGACCTGGCTTGAAGGCGTGGCCAGCTGCGCGACCCGAGGTCGGCGCGTCCGACCCTCGGCACAAAGACACCAAGCATCGTCTCACGACATCCCTCCCCCCGCTAAACAAGTATGGACCTAGACTTGGCGTGAGGGAAAAAATCGAGATGTATGCGTCGGGAGGTTATCCACCTTGGTGAATACCCTAGATACGGCATTCAACTCGATGAAAAAAACCCACCGCCTAAAACGATATAAAAAATAGGGGCGGAGAAATAAGAGGGGCTGCTGCCCTGCAGTCCGCGGCGACTGGCTCCCTCGTCATAGGGGAGCTGCTCCACGCCCCTCGCCTGCGATCCTGCAGCTGGTAGGACGACCCGCGGTAGTCCTCACGACCGGCAGAAAGGCGCTGCGCTGGCTCGGGCCGAACGGGGAAAAATCTGTGGAAAACCAAAAGCGGCAGAATCTTTGTCCAAGAGCGGGGGTGGGAGGTCGCCGTCATACAAAAGGAAGTTTTTTATTTCAATAAAGAAAAATGTGATCACTATCTCAAAACATATCTACAGTAGGGCAATGTGACAAAAGGTCTGAAAAAAAAAGAAGAAAAGACAGAGAACAGAACTTCAAAATACGTCTCGCGTGTGGTGAACGCTCGTCTGGCGTTTGTGTGTAGCACACGGAGAGGTTACATGACTTTGGAATCGGCTTACGGATGTGAGCCGGCACTATCCTCCTGGGGGTCCAGGGGTTCTTTCTCGTGTGGGGAACGCTCTCCTGACGTTCTTATTCTCACACACAGAGAGGTTGCCCTCCTGCTTTATCCTGTCTGTGTGAACACAGAACTCACGTCCTGACCGGAGATGTTTGATGCAATAGATTACATCACTCACCTGTTTGATCACCCAAAAGGAGCCTTGGAACAATGGCTGGAGCTTCTTTGTCACCCCTTGCCTAGGTTTGGCGGTGACGTAAACTCTGTCACCAAGGGTGAGCTGCTTTATCCGTGCCCTCGGCCGTTTTGTGTGCCTCTCAATTGTGGCAGCCTCGATGAACTTTTGGCACCTGTCAAAACATGAGTTAGCTAAAGCCATTGTTTCGGCTGCTAAATTATCCGTATTATACCACGGGGCATTGGGCCTGGTGAACTCAGCTATAGGGAGGACAGGGTCTCTGTGGAACAGGAGGAAATGCGGGGAATCCCGCAGGACTCTATGATACGCAGAATTGTAGGCTAAGACGGCCAAAGGGAGCATCTGATCCCAGCCTGTTTGATTGTCCTGGACGAGGGACCGTAAGATTTTTATAATGGTCCCATTTACCCTCTCAACGATCCCGTTGCTCGAGGGATGAAAAGGAATGATCTTGTGATGGCTGATGTTCGCCATCGCCATCACCTCTTTGAACGTCTCGTTCATGAATTCTCCTCCCCCGTCAGAGATCACCTGCCTCGGAGCACCGTGTATGGCCAGGACGTGGTTTAGGAAAGCTCGGGCTACAGTCCGCGCTTCTTTGGAATTAATGGGCACGGCGACCAAGAAGCGGGTTAGGACATCGACTACTGTCAGGATGTACTTCGCACCATTTAGGGTGATGTTTAACGGGCCAATGAGATCAACATGTACCCTCTCAAATGGAGTTTTTACGTCAGGAAACTGTCTAAGTGGAGCTGGGAGGTCATAGGAAGGTTTGCAATTGATGCAGATTTTGCATTTCTTTATAAACTCCTTCACATCCTCCGACATTTTCGGCCAGAATGCAAATTTTTGTAGCCGTTCCAGAGTAACTTGGACTCCGCCATGGCCCGCCATAGGAAGGCAATGGGCAATACGTAAGGCTGCTGCCTTTGCTCCTTCAGGGCATACCAGGCGAAATTCCTCCAACTGGTACGCATTTCTACGCGCATGATATAGGAGTCCGTCGGGGAGGAGTCGAAATTCCCCGATCGGCACTCTTAGGCGCGGAATCTTAGGCGCTCCTGACGTGGCCCCTCGAAGGTACTCTTTAAGTCGACCCCAATCAGGGTGTGCATCCTGCTCTTGTCGGATCTCTAACTGGTTCCACGTGATGGTATCCTCCTCAGAATTTGAGTTTGAGTTATCCCGGCCACCCGTGGATATTTGGGAAACTGAAATCATCTATAGGGTGGTCAGCCTCCCGTATCCGAGAGAGTGCGTCCGCGACAACATTCAGTCTCCCTGGGATATAATTGACTTCAATATCGAAGTCGGCGATCGCCATTTGCCACCGGAGAATCCGAGTGTTCGTGCCCTTAGCAGTGAAGAGCCAGACCAAAGGCCTGTGATCGCTCAAAAGTCTCACCGGATATCCCATGATTAGCGGGCGATTAATCGTGAGACCGTACACCGCCGCCAACGCTTCTCTCTCAACGGTACTATACCGTCTCTCGTGCTCGTTAAGAGTGCGACTGAAATAGGAGAGTGGGCGTCTCCTACCTCCGTCGTCCTCCTGCTGAAGCACGCCCCCGATCGCCGAAGCACTGACCTCAGTGGTGAGCAAGAAAGGTTTCGCAAAATTGGGGTAAGGGAGGACCACCGTTGAGGAAAAATGGGATTTGAGGGACTCAAACGCATGTAACTGAGGAGGTGTCCATGGACCAAGCTCACGATTCTTGTGCTTCCCCGCTACGTCACCCTTCGTCATATCGACCAAAGGCAACGAAATCTCAGCAAAGTTAGGAACAAACTTCCTGTAGTATCCCGCCAATCCCAGGAATGAGAGCAGCTCTTTCTGACGCGCTGGCCGGGGGAAAAGTTTTGATGGCTCGGACTTTATCAGGCTGAGGCTTTATCCCTTCCTGGGATATAACATGACCTAGGTAAGCGACCTCCTTCTGGAAGAAATGACATTTCTCCAGCCTCAATTAGAGGTTTGCCTCTTGCAACCTCCGAAGGACATCCTCAAGATTCTTGAGGTGGTCGACCCAAGATGTTCCCAGAACAATTATATCGTCCATGTCCACCATCGCACTGACCCCTAACAGCCCCGTTAACACCTGATTCATCACCCTTTGAAAACAGGATGGAGCGTCTTTTAACCCAAAGGGAAGAGACGTGAACTCGTAATGCCCTTCGGGGGTCGAGAACGCCGTTTTCTCGCAGCTGCTTTCCATCAGCGGGATTTGGAGATACCCTTGCTTAAGATCTAGCAGTGAGAATATGACGCTGGAGCCGAGACTGCGCGGCATCGAGTCAATATGGGGAAGAGGGAACCTATCATCAACTACGTGTCGATTTAGAGCACGAAAGTCAAGACAAAAACGAAGGGTTTTATCCTTCTTAACAACCGGAACAACAGGAGCATTGTAAGGAGAACGAGATGGGCAAATGATCCCCTTACTGAGCATATCCCCAATGAGGTCTCTAATCTCACCTCTGTACTTCTCAGGAATGGGATAAGATTTGCGGTAGACCGGCGGTCCAATGGTCCGAATCTCGTGTAGGAAGTGAGGCGTCACGGTAAATGGATCCCCTGGTAAGGCAAAAACATCGCCATATTTGACCACTAAAGAGGTCAGAGCCATACTTTCCTTGCTATGCCTATTAGGGAAAATTTTCCCTACTTCCAATCGTAACTTATCACCACGAGAGCTATCCACTACGTTAGACGCCTGCACCGTTCCCACAGAGACGTTAGTTCCACCATCTACTTGCGCAATCTCCCCTAAGAGGGTAATTTCCCCAACCACTTGGTCTTTGTGGATCTCACGGGTATCCGGGCCCAAATTCAGGAATGGAACTTTGCACCAAGCCTTTCCATTTTCCATCCTGAGCAGCTCTACTACTCCCTGGCCGAGTAGGCTGGCGCCCTCGGCGTATGGGCGTGCTGTAAACAGCGCCGAGACGGCCTGACCTGCGGGAGCGAGCTTGTCTGCTCTCTCAAGTGTTAACGTTATGGTTCCGCCTGAGAAACCCGGTACCCAATGAGCCTCACTGGTCTTAACCGGAAACGTGGCTGCTTCACTTACCCCCTGATGACTGTGGCGCTCCTCGCACACAGCGATGAGCGGTGGGGAATGCTGGACCGTCCCTGCAAGGATTACTGGAACATCCTTGCCTTTAACCGTGAACGTTAAAGGACGGAATGTCAAAGTCACCTTATGCGCAGCGAGGAAATCGAACCCGAGGATGAGTTTAGAAGGAAGACCCTCAGCAGGGATGATGAAGAAAGATTGGTGGAACGGAAACCCTGCGAGATCAAACCGAACAGCGACTTTGCCAAGATTGGGCATCTCGGAACCGTCGGCCACTATGATTCTAGTGGTACCAACCTGGGAGCCTTCCATGGTGGCAGGCAAAATGCTCTTATGAATAAGAGACACCGCCGCTCCTGTCTAGGAGAGCACAAAGGGACTGAGTAGCATGGGGCTCTAACAAAGTAACCGCCACCATAGCCAAACCGCCACTAGCGCTATGGGAGCTGGCCAAATCGACGTGAACAATTTCCACGCTCGACTGCCGCTCTCTCGTCACCTTGGGATGTGCCTTCCCCTGCGCTGGCCGTTTTTTTAACGAGCCACTCTCCGCAAGACCCATCTGGGCCTTCTGACCGACACTCGTATCAGCCGTATCAGCCTTCCAAATCCGCCCCGCACCCCCGCAAGTGTGGCAACACGCGCTTGCCCGACCGCGTGCCCTAAAATAACACGCATCGGTCTCGTGGCCCACCTTACAATGGGTGCAATATGGACGCTTGTGATTACCACGGCCCCGGTTACGCTTCCACGTGTTCCTGTGTCCCCCTGCCCTGTGAGAAGAGTATGTGCGTACCTCGCGAGGCCGCGCCCCGGTCTCTCGCTCAGGGCGAGGGCGCGCCTCCATCTCTCGCAAATTGCGAGGATTGGGCTCTGTCTCCCGCGAAGTGCGAGGTGAGGAAGAGTCTGGGACTCTGTGTAATGTGGATATGGGATATGATGGTGAGGGTGGTTGGGAAATTGCGTCCGCGGCCGGGTATTGGTATGACACAGCGGCTGTGGCTGGATATAAGGCCATGGGCGAGTCTGCACCGCCCGCATACACCGTCTTTACATCGCAACTATGCCTCTGGGCATAGTCAATGGCCGCATGGAGGACACCGATAATGGAAGATTGCTGTTCGTGAGTGAGGGTGCCTGCGAACTGCGGCGGCATAGCCCGCTTAATTCTGGTCACAGCCGAAAATGTGGCCCAATCCTTCCGCTATGGGTGGTACACCGCATAGGACGAGACCACATCAGCTAACCGGAGGGCGAAAGAAGTGAGCGTCTCAGAAGGTTTCATGACTGCCTCAGCGAGGCGGTCGGCCATAGCATCCGCCGACGCGGGCTCATAAAAAAAAGTCGCGGAACGCGAGTTTGAATGCTTCCCAATCATTGGGATGCCTACCCTTTGCTAGGCGAGCAACTATCGCGGCATCACCGGCAGTTTTCTGCTGAGTAACTGCAATTTTGTCTGCGTCAGGGACCTCTGGAGACCACCTTTCCTCTAATAAGGAAAGCCAAGAGATCGCGTCAGTACAGGCAGGGAGGCCACTCATCGGGTGGTGGTTAATGCCGGAGGAAAGAAAGAATGGGACATCCGCAGTCGCCTGCAGCGCCTTGGCCTGCTGACTCACAGGTCCCACCACGTGGGTGTTGGTATTACGGCGAGACATTGGGAGAAACCCGGCAGGCCTAGCCCTATCTAGCTCTCCTTTGTGTTCACTGAGTAGTCCTAACAGTGTGAAGTGGTATTTGGAAATATGTTCACTGAGTTGAGGAATGGGTGCGTGTAATATTGCCAACTGCAACACACCGTCGCCACCACTATGGTAGGTTAGCCGAGCGTGGGTGTGTAGACTGACAAAAACACTGTTGTTGTTTCTGTGCTTTTATTATGTGCGTGTGCACGGAGGCAAAATATCTAACTATTGACTGATAAACGAGAGCAAGGTAAGGAGATGGTACTCACTGTGAGGGCGATGCCGAAGAAGTGTGTCGCCGCTTGGGTCGCGAGGTCTGAGCGCTGTGCCCAAAGACCGTGTGCAAATCCGCAGCCAATCGCAGTCGCTACGGGTCGTGTGCAAATTGACCTGCGCCAATCACACTCTGACCCGGCGACGCGACCTGGCTTGAGGGCGTGGCCAGCTGCGCGACCCGAGGTCGACGCGTTCGACCCTCGGCACAAAGACACCAAGCATCGTCTCACGACAATTCCTCCTCCACTCCTACCTGTAATCTATCCTTCACTCCCTCCCACTCTTCTCTCAGTTTCTTCTTGTACTCCTTTTCTTTCTCATTTAAACAATTTACTCTAAGCACTTCCCTACCTTCTGTCCTTTTCCTTTTTCTCCATTTATCCTTCACTTTCAACTTACCTTTCACCAAAAAATCCTTTTATATTCACCTACTCTATCCTGTAAGAACATGTACATTCCAAAACTCTTCTGGTTACCACTATATAATCCATTAAAATCCTATCTACCACCCTTCCATCCACCAACCTCTCCCATGTGTACTTATGTTTGACTTTCTTCTGAAACACTGTGTTTGCTATCATGAACTCCCTTTCTAGACACATCTCCACCATCCTCCACTATGTTTTTTTCCTGGCACTCCACACTTTCCAACCACTCAGTCTGTTGGTTCATCCCCTACCCTCACATTGAGATCTCCCAATATCACTACATTGACATTTCTCCCTAAACCCTCTCTTCACTTACTAGTATAGCCACCCCTTCTCTCCTGTCTTCACTCCTGACACCCAGCTACACTCCCAAACTCAAACATGCCCCTCCCTTTCAACTTAGTTTCACTGAATGCCAACACATCCTTCTCACAAAGATACTACCTATCTCTTTCCTTTTACTCTCATCTGTACTACATCCATGCACATTAAAAGACTCAAACCTTAGGGTTCTGGTTGGAAAACTCTCAGACTTTCTTTGCTTTTTTTTTAGGAATGCCCCCTTTGGAACTACAGAGTAGGATGCCTAGTCCTATCCTTGTCCTATTTTTGTTGCCTTTTATGACTCAAGTGGAAATATTCAGTGCCAGTATTTTTTTCTCCCATACCACAAGGTTCAGTGAAAAAGGAAATGTATATTCAGAGAAGTAGTGCAGGAATAAGAGTAGGGGGACAGCATAATGGGGGGACAGTTGCAGTATAATAAAACAACATAATTTTTCTATGAATAGAGATTTCCTCTATCACAAGCAAAATGATGAGTGCTTCTGGTCCATATGGGTGCCCCATATAGACCCTAAAGTATCAGCTGCATGCTACTGAGCAGATTTTAACCTCACAAAATGCAGCCAATGTGCCAGATGGGGAGAAAAACTACATAAATATACCAAGGTCTTTTTTTCCCCCTTACAAGGGAGGTAGCCAAAGTCAAAAGGTATAAATCCACTCCCACCCATTCCGTCCCCACATACTCCACTCCCATTCACCACCTCTCCTCCTTTTCTTGGCTCCTGGATTGTGTTACATATACCAATGGCTTTTTCTTCCATACTAGGGAGGTAGCCAAAGTCAAAGACATAAAACCACTCCCACCCATTTCATGCCCACATACCCCAGTCTCATTCACCACCCCTCCCTGTTTTCATGGATCCTCCTGGATGGAGGGTCATCCCTGCATCTCGCCCACTGCCCTAGGTCAGAAGCAATGTAGCAAGGCACAGTACATCCATAGCAAGGCCACTTCATTTAATCAGCAATCCCCCTCTCTGTCCCCTAATGCAGAAAAAAAAAAGATAGGGAGAAATCCCTTTGGGCTGCATCAAAATATCATTCACACATACTTCTTCACCCCTCGCATTTCCTTCATGCATCACAGCATCATCCATACACAACCATTCTCCACTGACCCTATCTTCTGTCAACTCCCTTCCTCAACAGACATTCCCCTCTTTCTCAATGCCCCTTTTACCCCACCCATCCATCTCATCCTTGGTCGCCCCATGATGTTCACTCCCTCCACCTCTACCTTCTACACATATTTCATTAATTTTTCTTTATTTGTTCTTTCCAGGTGTCTAAACCATTGCAATACTCCTTCACCAACCCTATCTCCCAACTCCCTCTCCACCCCGCTCTCCTCCTCATTTCCCACTCTATCCAGCCTAGTAGCCTCTACCATATTTCTCAGGCATTTCATCTCAAAACACATTTAAACTCTTCCTCTCTTGTTTCATATTTCTGCTCCATACAGTGCTGTCAGCACAATCACCCCTTCTTAACATCCATTCCCAAATGTCTATTACTCATTACACTTTTTAATCCACCAAAGCAGTTACTTGCTTCTCTCAATCTACATTCTACCACCACCTCCACTCCTCCCTTTCATGCCACATTTACACCCAAGTATCTAAAGCTGTCCATTTCCTCCAATCTCTCCCCTTAGTACTCACTTCCAGTTTCCTGCCATATTCTCCCCTTGTACATCTCATAACCTTACTTTTACCCACATTTATCTTCAACTTCCTTCTTTCGCACACCTTCCCAAACTTAGTCCCTAATTTCCTTAATCCCTCTGATCCTGCCATAAGCGTGGCATCATCAGCAAACAACAACTGGCTTATCCCCCATTTCTCTCCATTTTCTTTAACCATTTCCAATCCCAGGCCCATTATTCTTGTGTTTACCTCTCATGCCACCCCATCTATAGCAATATAATTGAAAACAAGAGTCAATCCTTTAGATGTCTAGCGTGCACAGGCGTGCACGCACACATGTGAGGTGAAGAGGACTCTAATGTCTCCATCTAACTCTCAGGGGACCCACTATTGTGCTGAGACCTGTCTCTGATCTTCCTCCTAAGGGACGTGCCATTTTTTCCAGTAACCAGGGAGCCAGGCATTTTGGGCAACTCCCAACACCTGGAAAGACAATAGACTTCTCCATTCAACTCTACCAACCTTTCCCGATCAACATATGGCAATACTTATAAATGATATGAGTAAATTATAATTTTGGCAACTCCCCAAGTTTTCCTCGGAGGTTGCATCATGTTTGTAAAAGAGAAGAAGGCTGAAACATCAAAGCAAAGACGATATGACTGAGTTTATCTCACCCATTAAGTAAATGTAGATAACCAACTACAAATCTACATTCTGGTAGCAAGACCGGTGAGATGTGAAACTCCACTCTACAACACTAATTCCTCTGAAGCAACAACTCTACGACAGTGGCTACAGATTAGTGAATTCTGCGTGCTGAGAATATACATCAGAGATCTACACTCCAGTTGAACATAGCCACTTCCCAACTGTACAATCTTTGTTCCATCATCCAACATCACTACGTAGCACAGAACTTCACTGCATCATCCAGCACTATGAGGCAATCCCTCTTCACCTGAATCATCCAGCATCCTAATATGAAACAACTGATCTTCAATGGATTACTCCCATGGAAAAATTGAAGCAACGTACTCCTACAACATTCCACCAACATTCTGGTAATCTACAAGACAATCCCCCTCCAAGACATTGACCAGCATCCACAACAAGACAGCCCTTGTCACCACATCCAGTGTACTAACTCCTCCCCCTTTTCCCAGCAGTGCATCTTACCACAGATTTGTCCCACTGCATCATCACTTCATACTACGACATCATCTTGGGTTAGTAGATATTTTTCTGTTCTCATTATCACCTAGGAGCCACACAGTCTCTGCCCTTGTTTTTAATATCAGTTAGCCCATGAACATATCTCTGACTTGACATAATGACCCTGTACATGCAGCCGCTCTACGCTCACTTCCAATACACCAAACATGTCCTCTCCTGCTAACAACTCATCAGAAAATTCACCTGCTACACAAAACACCATGACAATACAAAATATTATCACTGTAGTCAAGGATGAGACAACATTACCACTCTTTAACGGAAAGAACATTCCTGTACACAACACCATCTCTGAGGTTGAATCAGAGATCACACGAAGAAACATCTCAGAGAACAGGACAAAAATCTCCATACTAACATCCAGAATAGATAATAACACACTAGCTGGTGACATCATTCAGTCCGATTTATTTGAGGAAACCACAGACTATCAGGAATTTGTACAGCACTTAAAAGGTCCTTTGTTGCATTTGAGCCACTTGGATCACTTTCCCCCTTAATACTCTTTGGCTAATACTTACAAACATGGTCCATGCCACACCAAAGAGAAAGTGGTCAAAGTCACTTCAACATTTAAAAGTGAACTCAGAGAAAGCCTCAGAAACTCAGACTGGGTCTCAGAAGGCAAAATTTCATTGGAACATATAGTCTCACTCATGGCATACCTTCGACTACTCTCCCAATTACACCCAGACACCCGTGGTGTTGTCAGCAAACAACAATTGGCTTATCTCCCACTTCTCTCCATTTTCTTTAACCATTTCTAATCCCAGGCCCATTACTCTTGTGTTTACCTCTCGCGCCACCCTATCTATTGCAATATAATTGAAAACAAGAGTCAGTCCTTTAGATGTCTAGCGTGCACAGACGTGCATGCACACATATGGAGTAAAGAGGACTCTAACATCTCCAACCAACTCTCAAGGGACCCACTATTGTGCTGGGACCTATCTCTGATTTTCTTCCTAAGGGATGCGCCATTTTCTCCAGTAACCAGGAGGCAGGCGTTTTGGGCAACGCCCAACACCTGCAAAGACAATAGACCTCTCCATCCAACTCTACCAACCTTTCCCGATCAGCATATAGCAACATTTGTAAATAATATGTGTAAATCATAATTTTGGCAACTCCCCAAGTTTTCCTCGGAGGTTGCATCATATTTGTAAAAGAGAAGACTGAAACATCAAAGCAAAGATAAGCTCACCGAGTTTATCTCACACATGCAGTAAATGTAGATCACCAACCATAAATCTACACATCCATGTATAAATTGAACATCCACTGAGACATAACACATCCCTGGCAATGTCCCACCTTTACTTCAAACCACTCTCTCCATTTCTAATTCTAACACATGCTCTACTACTCTCATCCAAACTCTTGACTGCTCTTAACAGCTTTACTCCTATTCCATATGTTTGCAATACCTCCCACAGTGCCTTCCTATCTACTCTGTCATAAGCCTTTTCCAAACCCATAAGAACCAAAAAACATCCTTACCTTTACCTCAAGCTTCCTCACATGTCTGCCTTGCCACAAAAATCTGATCCATGCAACTCCTACCTGTCCTAAACCCATATGGTTTTTCAATTACTCCTTTTGTTCCTCTTCTAATTCTCTCAATCAAAACCCATAAGCCTTCCCAACCACACTCAACAAACCGATCCCTCTGAAACTACTACACCCGCACTTGTCCCGTTTTCTCTTGTAAAGCAGAACTAAACAGGCACGCCTCCAGTCCTCCAGCACTCTACCCTCTCTTAAACATTAAACAACCTCATCAGCCAGTCCACTATCACTGTACCTCCCTTTTTAAAACACTCTGCATGACATCCATCTAACCCAGGTGCCTTACCTGCTCTCATAATTTTAATAACTTTCACCTCATCTTTATTTCTTTTCCATTTTCCTCATTGATCACAGTTATTTATCTTGGCTCCTCCTGGATGACAGGTCACCCCTGCATCTTCCCACTGCCCTGGGTCAGAAGCAGTGTCACAAGACACAACAAGGCCACTTTATTAAATTGGTGACCCCCCTCACCATCCCCTCATGCAAAAATGGAGAAGATGGGAAGAAATCCCTTCAGGCTGTCACAGTTTATTTTTCACACATACTCCCTAACCCCACATCCCCCACCCACTCCCCCTCATGCATCACAACATCATCCATACACAACCATTCTCCATTTACCCCTATCTTCTGTCTTCTCCCACCCTTCCTTAACAAACTTACCCCTCTTTCCCAATACCTCATATTCACTCCTTCTACACCTCTATTACTAACCTTTCTTCACTCATTTTTTTCATGTGTCCAAACCATCCAAATAATCTTTCATCAACCCTATCTCCCAACTCCTTTTCCACCTCTGTTCTCCTCCTCACCTCCTTGTTTCTCACTCTATCCAGCCTAGTTACCCCTATAATATTTCTCAGGCACCTCATCTCAAACACATTCAAACTCTTCCTCTCTTATGTTCCATGTTTCTGCCCCATACAGTGCTGTCAGCACAATCACTCCATACAATTTCCTCTTATCATCCATTCCTAAATGTCTGTTTCTCACCCAACCACTTTCTAATCTTCCAAGGCATTTACTTGCTTCTCTCAATCTACATTCTACCTCCATCTCCACTCCTCCCTTCCCTACCACATTCTCACCAAAGTATCTAAAACAATCCATTTCCTCTAGTCTCCCCTAATACTCACCTGCAGTCTGCTACCACTTTCTCCCCTTGTTCATCTCATCACCTTTTACCCAAATTTATCTTCAACTTCCTTCTTTCACACACCTCCCAAAACTCTGTCATTAACTTCCTCAATCCCTCCTCTGATCCTACTACAAGCGCAGTGTCATCAGCAAACAACAACTGGCTTATCTCTCATTTTCTTTAGCTATCTCCAATCCCCAACCCACTACTTTTGCTTTGCATTTACCTCTTGCACCACCCCATCCATGTATAAATTGAACAGCCAGGGTGACATAACACATCACTGACAAAGTCCCACCTTTACCTCAAACCACACATTCTCTCCATTTCTGATTCTAACACAAGCTGTACTACTCTTGTATTTACCTAGTTGTACTATACGGGAAGGGAGCATCAGTTTTTTTCTTAAAATCTTCAATAGTGTTTGCACACACTGTTTTCTTAGCTAATGTATTCCAGGTATCCACCACTGTGTGGGAAGCTATTCTTTTTCAGATCTCTTCTATAATTATTCTTTTTGGGTTTCTTTTCATGTCCTCTTGTTTTTCTGTTGTCTCATTTTAATAAATCATCTCTAGGATTTACATTCCTTTCATGATTCTATAGTCAGTAGATCTCCTCTTTCTCTTCTTTGTTCCAGAATTGGTAGTTCCAATTTGGACAATCTTTGTTCATATGTTAATTTGGAGACTGTTGGTGCCATCTTTGCCATTGCTCCTTGTATTCTTTCTAATTTCTTTATATTCTTTTTAGTACTGGGTGTCCATAGTGTTGCAGCATACCCTAATTTTGGTCTTATTAGTGTAACTAATATTTTTTTAATCATTATCTCATCCAAATAGTCAAATGCCACTTTCATTGACCTTAATAGGTTGAAGGTTTCTCTGACTATTCTATTGATATGTTTGTCTGGTGACATTTCTTTGTTGATTATTACTCCAAGGTCTCTTTCTGAGTTCAAAGGATTACAAAGACGGAGCATGCCGACAGGAGACCTTTTGATCCATATCTAGGTCGGATGCGAAAAAAAAAATCATATTAATGATAAAATAATAAATAAAAACTATAATAATATAAATAACAAATAAAATACATAAATAAATGCATAGGTATAGTTAAATAATAAACAAACAGGTAAATAGTAAATAATAATAAATTGACATATAACTAATAATATATGAAAATCAGACAGACAAAAATGATAACAAAACAAAATCAAATAATATAAGATAAATTATAATCATTACAGCATCTTACTTAGGTATCTTTTTTGAAAAAAAAAAAAAAAAAAAGATACCTAAGTAAGACAAAAGGTAGGGAGGTTCTTAGAGTGAACTCCTTGAATGAAAAGGAAAAGGAGAAGGAGTACGAAAAGAAGCTGAAGGAGGAGTGGGAGGGAGTAAAGGATAGAGCAGAGATGGGTGTGGAGGAGGAATGGGGATGGTTCAAGGAGGGAGTCTTAAAGTGTGCAAGGATGGTGTGTGGAACAAGAAGGACAGGGGGAAATAGAAGAAAGGGTAGTGAATGGTGGGATGAGGAAACAAAGAAGGTTGTAGAAGAGAAGAAGCGAGCATTCACAGATTGGTTACAAAAGAGGACAGGGGAGTCATATGAGACGTACAAAGAAAAGAAAAGAGAAGTAAAGCAAAAGGTAAAGGAGGCAAAGAGGAGAGCAGATGTGAAATGGGGTAGGAGTATGACAGAAAATTTTGAAAGTAATAAAAAGATGTTTTGGAAAGAAATTAAGAGAGGAAGAGGAGGCGAATCAAGTAGGGAAGAAAAGGTAAAAGGTGCAGATGGAGAGTTGATAATGGAAGAGATGGCAGTGAGGGGAAGATGGGCAGAATATTTTAGGGAGTTGCTGAATGTGAAGGAGGATAGGGAAGGAAAGATAGCTGCAGTGGGAAATACGAAGAAAATGAGAGTGATGAGTGAGGAGAATGGAGGAGAAATAAGGAAGGATGAGGTGAAGGCAGTTGTAAAGATGATGAAAGCAGGTAAGGCACCTGGTCTGGATGGATGTCATGCAGAATGTCTGAAAAAGGGAGGTTCAGTGATGGTGGACTGGTTGGTGAGATTATTTAATGTTTGCTGGAGAGAGGGTAGAGTACCGGAGGACTGGAGTAGTGCCTGTATAGTTCCTCTTTACAAGGGAAAAGGGGACAAGTGTGAATGTAGTAATTTCAGAGGGATTAGCCTGTTGAGTGTAGTAGGGAAGGCTTATGGGAGAATCTTAATTGAGAGGATTAGGAGAGGAACAGAAGGAGTGATTGGTGAGGAACAGTGTGGATTTAGGACGGGTAGAGGTTGTGTAGATCAGATCTTTGTGGTAAGACAGATATGTGAGAAAGCTATAGGAAAGGGGAAGGATGTTTTTTGGGCTTTTATGGATCTGGAGAAGGCTTATGATAGGGTAGACAGAAAGGCACTGTGGGAGGTTATGCAAATTTATGGGATAGGAGGAAAGCTTTTGGGAGCTGTCAAGAGTTTTTATGTGAGTAGTAGAGCATGTGTTAGGATTGGAAATGGAGAGAGTGAGTGGTTTGAAGTAAAGGTGGGACTTCGTCAAGGATGCGTTATGTCGCCCTGGCTGTTCAACTTATACATGGATGGGGTGGTGCGAGAGGTGAATGCTAGGGTAGTGAGTCAGGGATTGGAGATGGTTAAAGAAAATGGAGAAAAGTGGGAGGTGAGTCAGCTTTTGTTTGCGGACGACACTGCGCTTGTGGCAGGGTCAGAGGAGGGATTGAGGAAGCTGGTGGCAGAGTTTGGGAGAGTATGTGATAGAAGAAAGCTAAAGATAAATGTGGGTAAAAGTAAGGTGATGAGATGTACAAGGGGTGAAAGTGGCAGTAGACTGGAAGTGAACATTAAGGGAGAGCGACTGGAGGAAGTGGATAGTTTTAGATACTTGGGTGCAAGTGTAGCAGGAAAAGGTGGAGTGAAGGTGGAGGTAGAATGTAGATTGAGAGAAGCGAGTAAATGCCTTGGTGGTTTAAAGAGTGTAATGAGAAATAGACATTTGGGAATGGATGCGAAGAGGAGACTGTATGAAGGAGTGATTGTGCCAACAGCACTGTATGGGGCAGAAACGTGGAACATAAGAGAAGAAGAGAGAAGGAGTTTGAATGTGTTTGAGATGAGGTGTCTGAGAAGTATGGTGGGGGTTACTAGGCTAGATAGAGTGAGAAATGAGGAGGTGAGGAGGAGAACAGGGGTGAAAAAGGATTTGGGAGAGAGGGTTGATGAAAGAATATTAGGATGGTTTGGACACATGGAAAGAATGAGTGAAGAAAGACTAGTAAAAGAGGTATGGAAGGCAGATGTGGAGGGAGTGAACATGAGGGGACGTCCTAGGATGAGGTGGATGGATGGGGTGAAGGGGGCTTTGGGGAAGAGGGGAATGTCTGTTGAGGAAGGAAGGGAGAGGAAGGAAGGGAGAGGACGGAAGGGAGAGGACGGAAGACAGAGGTGAGTGGAGAATGGTTGTATATGGATGATGTTGTGATTGCATGAGGAGGAATGGGCAGGGGGTGGGGTAGTATGTGTGAGTAAATTTTGACGCAGCCCGAAGGGATTTCTCCCCGTCCTCTCCTTATATGCAAAGGGGGACGGAGAGGGGGGGTCGCCGATTAAATGAAGCGGCCTTGCTGTGGATGTACTGTGTCTTGCGACACTGCTTCTGACCCAGGGCGGTGGGCAGGGTGCAGGGATGACCCGTCATCCAGGAGGTGCTCAGATGAGAGGAAGGGTGGGAGGGGTGTGGAGTGTATTTAGGGATGAAATGGGTGGGAGTGTTTTTATGCCTTTCCCTTTTTGGCTACCTCCCTTGGAAGGGGGAAAAAGCCTTGGTATATGTATGTACTTAGGTATCTATCTATTTTGACTTTTTCCAAACTCCATTATACTACACTTCTTGATATTAAAGTTCACTTCCCACTTTTGACTCCATTTCCAGATTTTGTCTAGGTCTATTTGTAATAATTCACAATCTTCCTCTGTACTTACTTTCTTTAGTATTTTTGCATCTACCCTGTCATAAGCCTTTTCCAAATCAATAGAGGCCCAAAAAACATCCTTACCATTTCTTAAAGCTTTCTCACATACCTACTTTACTACAAAAATCTGATCCATGCAACCCCTACCTTCCTAAACCCACACTGTTCCTCACCTTCACATTTAGCAACTCCATAAAATACTCTGCCCATCCTCTTACTACCATTTCTTCCATTATTACCTCTGCAACTGCTCCTTTTACCTTTTATTCTCTACTTGATTTGCCTCCTCTCCCCCTCTTAATTTCTTTCCAAAACATCTTTTTATTACTTTCAATTTTTTTTGTCATATTCTTACCCCATTTTACATCTGCTCTCATTTTTGCCTTCTTTATCTAGTGGTTTATTTCTCTTCTCTTTTCTTTGTACCCCTCATATGATTCTCTCATCCTGTTTTGTAACCAATCTGTGAATGGTCGTTACTTCTCATCTACAACCTTCTTTGCTTCATCATCCCACCACTCACTATCCTTCCTTCTATTTCCTCCCATCCTCCTTGTTCCATGCCCCATCTTTGCACACCTTGCGACTCCCTCCTTGAACCATCCTCCTTTCTCCTCCACTCCTAGTTCTACTCTATCATTCACTCCCACTCTTCTCTCAGCTTCTTGTACTTCTTTTCTTCCTCATTTAAGCAGTTTACTCTAAGCACTTCCCTACCTTCTGTCCCTCCACTCTCAACTTACTTTCCACCAAAAAATTATCTAATATTCCCCCAATCTCTCCCTTTAGAATATGTACATCCAAAACTCTTCCTACTCTTCTGGTTACCACTATATGGTCCATAAAAATCCTATCTACCACCCTTCCATTCACCACACTCTCCCTTGCGTATTTATGCTTGACTTTCTTCCTAAACACTGTATCATCAACTCTAGACATATCTCCAGCATCATCTCTCCACTGCATTTTTTCCTGATACTCCATAATTCCCCACCTAAAACACATTGGACCACAAGGTATACATGCACTCTCAAACATTGCAAACTACAGCTATTCACACAACACTATACCTGACATCTGGAAGCATGGGAAAATAATCACAATCCCAAAACCCAATAAAGACCCAACAATCCCAACATCACACTTCTCTGCACCCCCTCCAAAGTCATTGAATGCCTCATACTTCAATTCATCACACCACATATTCCCCTTGCTGAATCACAACATGGTTTTAGGCCACTACACTCCACAAACACTTCTAATAAACCTCATGCAAAGAATATTAGATGGCATCAATTCAGGGCCCAATCACAGAACACTTCTTATAACTTTAGACAGTAAAGCTTTTGAAGATGCTATCCCCCACCACAAACTAACAAACAAAATATATAACACAGACATGCACAATAACACTAAAAGATGGCTGGCCAGGTATCTGGCAGGCAGGAATGCTTATGTGTCATATAATGGCCAATCATCGCACATCAGAAACATTAAGAATGGAGTACCACAGGGCTCTGTTCTATCCTCCACACTCTTTAATCTATACATGCATGATATACCCACACCAGACACCTCAGAAATACAAATCTCTTCCTATGCAGATGACATAACAATCACATGTAACACAGACAAAGCTGCAGAATCAATAAAGCCATACCTTGATACATTCAACACATGGTTCATTACACTCAAAATAGCCCCAGCCAAATATACAGCAACACTTCTCACCAATTGAACAAAAGAACACAAATACATTCCTCATCTCTATATCAACAACACTCTAATACCACACACAGACGCACCGAAAATTCTTGGTGTAACATAGGATACATCCATGTCATTTAATCAACACATCACAAACATAAAAAATAAATGTACACCTAGACAGAGCATTTAAATCAATCATTGGAACAACATTTGGACAAAACAAAGAAACTAATACTACAATATACAAACAATGCATTCGCTCAGTGATGAATTATGTGAGTCCAGCATGAGCACCTAATCTCAGTGAGACACACCTCAACACCCTTCAGACCATACAAAACAAAGCCTTAAAAACAATTACAGGCTGCACATATACAACACCTACAGACCACCTACACTATGAAACAAAAGTCCTCAAAGTCAAAGATCACCTTGACATGAGGGGCACACAAACACTTGCTACAGCCTCCACAAACACAGCACACCTGCTACACTACATAGCAGAACACCCACATACACCAAGAAATATAGAAGAAAAAAAACACCCAAATATGTATATCACACACAAATACTCTCTTCTCTTTCTACAAAATCACCAAATACCAGCCTCCGGAAACATATTCATAATCGCATCACTCACTGCTCCATTAACACACTAAAAGACAACACATTGCATGCCAGACCCCCTGATATCCCTCCCTCTGAATCCTCTCTCCCACGAAAGGACAGAGTCCACCTGGCCAGGCTTCAATGCGGCCACCACCCAGCCCTTCTAAGCTACCAGAAGAGACTGGATGACTGCATTGTGGACGAATGCCCAGGATGTAACACTTCACCCCATACTATTCAACACGTCATGGAAGACTGCATTATACACAGTCATGCACGCAAACAACACAACATACACTCCATACAGGATTTGTGGGAAAACCCCATTTCAGCCATGGCATTCCTTGGAGAGATGGTACTGCTCGGACAGACAGTCTAGGGAACAACAACAACCACTCTATCTGTTGGTCCTCCTTCTCTAGCATTGAATCTAATACCACTACATTGGCATTTCTCCCTAAACCCTCTATTCACTTATTTAAATCTATCCATAAAGCCTCCCTTTCCTCTACACTCTTCTCACTACTAGGCCCGTATGCACTCACAAAAACCCACATCTCCCTTCCCAGTTTCACCTTTATCCACACACCTATCTCTTCACTTACTAGTATAGCCACCCCTTCTCTCCCTCATCCTCACTTCACTCCTGACACCCTCCCAAACTCAAACTCACCCCTCCCTTTGAACTTAGTTTCACTCAATGCCAACACATCCATCTTTCTTCTCACAAACGTAATTCCTATATCTTCCCTTTTACTCTCACCTGAACCACATCCATGCACATTAACCACTTCAGTACAATGACACCTATGTAGGCATCATGGGGTGTGAGTGGGTACATGAGGATACCAGTGTCAGCGTCTTCCTTATATTATTTGTACCGGTAGTTGTACATGAGTTATCCCCAGATTCTGTGAACTAGTTTGATCATGTTTTCTGTGTTTATTACTTAGAATAAAAGAGAACTAGTAATACAGCAGTGACTCTATATTTTATAATGCAAGTAGCATGATGAATCATATACATACGAGAAGACCTAGACAAAATATGGGAATGGAGTCAAGAGATGTGAGATGAACTTCAACATTAAGATATGTAGCATAATGGAATTTGGAAAAAGCAAAAATAGAGTATCGGGTCAATATAAAATTGGAAACAAGGAAGTCAAAAAAGTTGATTCAGAAAGGGGCCTGGTTGTGATCATCTCAAGTGACTTGACACCTGATAATCATGTCAATAAATTATTTGGAGAGACTTTTAACTTATTAAAATCAATGAAAGTGGCCTTCAATTACATGGATGAAGAAATGGTTAAAAAAATAGTGGTTACATTAATAAGACCTAAACTAGAATATGCTGCATCACTATGGACACCTAGCACAAAAAAGAACATAAGAAAATTAGAAAGAATCCAAAGAGCAGTGACAAAAATGGCACCTACACTATCAAATTTGACATATGAACAAAGATTGGAGAAATTACATCTATCAACATTGGAACAGAGAAGAGAAAGGTGATTTGTTGACCATTTACAGAATTATGAAAGGGATGGAAATCCTCGATAGAGACGACTTATTAAAATGGGACAGAAGAGAGACAAGAGGACACGAAAAGAAGCTATAGAAGGGCAGTTACAGAAGAGACCTGAAAAAGAATAGCTTCCCACATAGAGTGATTGATATCTGGAACAAACTAAATGGAGAAACAATGAATGCCAAAACTATACACGATTTTAAGAACAAACTGGATGTGGAGATACGATAACAGGTCACTACAAGCATAGCTCTCGTCCTGTAAAATACAACTAGGTAAATACATGGCAGCTGATGCTGCACATGAGAATTTGGCTTGTACTGAATTAGTTAAAAGATCCAATGCTTAGTGTTCTAGTTGATAGAACTCCCAGACTCTCTTATACTTTTTTTTTTTTTTTTTTTAGGAATGTTGCCTTTGGGGCTAGTGTAGGATGCCTAGTCCTATCCACATCCTGTGTTTGTCTCCTTTTATGACTCAAGCAGGAACACTCGGTGTCCGTATTCTCTCCCCCTTACCACAGGGTTCGGCAAAAAAGGAAATTACAAGATAGTATTAAGAGTTGCGGGACAGCATAATGGAGGGACAGTTGCAGTATAACAAATTAGCATCATGTACCTATAAATAGATATTTTCTCTATCACAGAAAAAAATTATGTGTGGCTCTGCCTTATAGACCCTAAAGTATCAGCTACATGCTACCAAGCAGCTTTTAACCCCACAATAACATGCAGTAAACTACAGGATTTCAGTAAATATTTTTGCACAATATAGGTGAACAAGATAAACTCCCATATGTTTAAGAAAAGATTTATTCCGATTAATGCCATCCAAACCTTGTGATAAATGTTCGTACTTATTCCTTTGTTGGCCTAAGGCTAGAGGTGGCACATATACAACTTGAACTGTGGTTCTCCCATGTAAAAACTCAATGCAAACCTTTCAGCAGCATCACCTTGGTCATGTGAATCACTTTACAAATACATTTCCGTACTTTATAATATTATAAAACTCCTGATTCTGCAACTGAGAATTAAACTGCCACAATAGTTTCCTTGAGTTCAAGTTGGAATTGTTTAGGATTATTTTTTTCTTTCCTGCTACAAAAGGTCTTAACTAATACCAATCAGAACTACAAATGACACCTTCAGCATAAACCAATGTTAATTCACTTGCTATATTAAACATTTTCAGCCATCAGATCTTGTATGCAAAACATCTACACATAAAATACCTTCTCCATACATCACTCAAACCGATAAACAACAGCTAAATAAAGCTAAGAATATGTATGCATTATCCAAGCCTTTACCACAAAACAATAAATCCTGCAATCTTCAAAAAAAAGAGATTTTGTAGATTCCATGTACCAAGATGTATTTACAATCTGTGGATGGCTTGTAGCTAAGATGATCAAAACTTATAAAAATATACCAATAATAAAACTCCTACACCTTTATCAATATGAGAGTAAGAGCAATAAAAAAATAAAGATTCATGGCATTTGACAAACCAAAACTTTGGTTTACAGTGTAATACAACTTTTCTTTTCAAGAAAAAAATTGAAGAGCAGATGTTCTAAGTATACATTCAGTATTACATGCATCACACAGTTAACGCCTAGCCACCCATTCAGAGCTTTCAACACAATCCCACATCACACTCTGTATCAAATTATTACAACCAATCATCTACACTTACACAGAAGAAAGGATACTTATTGCAAGAGAAATCCTTTAACAATTTCTATTGATAATTATAAATCTTGGCTTCTTATCTGTTTTTTGGAATGGGTTTGATAAGAAATAATTATTGTGATGACTATATAAAAGGAGTCCTACACAGTATAATGTAAGCCGGTACTCGAGTTCAACCTAAACAATGCACAAACAAGCTGAACTTATGTCAAAACTCAGTGTGATTCAAGTATGAGGCAGTGACCAGTAGAGCAAGCACAAAAATGCAAATATTCTTCCAAGGTAAGCTTAGCTTATTGTATAGTACCATTTTTTTGTATATATATATATATGTTTTTTTACAACAAAACTTTTCTATCTAGGTTTTTGTTTTCCTTTTTTTCAAATTCAGTTGGTACTGCAACTGTATCTCTTAAGTAATGAAAGACTTCCTGCTTTATTTTCTAATAAGCATGAGATTTGTTTTGTTACTGAATCTATTGAATTTATACAACTTTTTCTAGTAACACAGGGTTGTTGGTAAGCCTCTTGATGAGCTCTCCCTACTGTCACTGACCACTCATCACCACAGTTTAAAACAAGATATTCGGTGCTTGTAGCTAGCCAAAGGAATATCAAGACAAACACACATAAACAATATCAGCCTTTTGCATACCATTAACTGGGTCTGCAAGTGCCTACTACAAGAAGATGGCAAGTCTTCAGCAATCAGAAACTTCACACTTCTGAAAGTCTTATTAAACCTTTAAATGGTCTGTATAGATTGCCTGCTTCCTTTCCATCTCCTTCAAAACCAGTTTCCTTATCAAATGGTAGATTGGTAAAAATACTACCCACATCTGGGTAAATCTATCATGTCAGCCATATTAATTACTTAGGGACTGCTTTCAATAATCATTCATTCGAACACATTTCCCTCTGTACAGTTGGATGCAATGATCTCAAACTATGTGTTGCTCACAATGTTCTCACCATTCCCACAACATCATAGAAAAAGGGCAGTGCACTGAATGTTCTGTCATTCCCCTTGAGTCTACAATCCCGTTCACTCCTAGCCATGTATTAGCTGGTATAAATGACGAATTGTTGATCATCTGGAGAGGGCATCTCAACTTGAACATATTGTTGACTCGAGTTGTAATCTGTTTCATATTGAGGGGTAGTATTGGCTGCTGCTCTCATATTGTTCCTATAACAAATATATCAATTAGAGATGGTTAAGAATTTCAGATAATTTTAAACTTGAAACCACTACAATGATCAACCATTTGCAAAGATTACAATATATATCCACATTTCATTAACCATTTCCTCTGAAAATTGCTGACTATAAAAATTACAAATCATTGAAATGCCACAAAGTACAATAGTATATAAACATCACCAACAAAGTATAATAATGGATATAGAGAAGGCATATGATCTCATGGATATGAAAGATTTAATGGCAGGTATTCACAACATAGGAAGCTGGGAGAAATTACTCAAGTCTGTAAAATGTATGTACATACATGTATGTACCAAAAGACCCTTTCTCCTATTTAACCCCTTCCATACGATGATGCCTACGTGGGCGTCATGAGGTGCAAGTGGGTATATAAGGATCCCAGCATTGGAGTCTTGTTTATATTTATTTTGCAGTTGTGGCTGAGTGACCCCCATATTCTGTAAACTGGCTTGATCACATTTTCTGTGGTTATTAATATTCAGTGAAAGAGAATAACTAATGCAGATGTAACTTTATATTTTATAATGTGAGTATTGTGATGCATCATCAAATCATCATACATCAGGGGGCTAATGCTACTCATGAGAATTTGATTCGTACTGAAGAGGTTTAAGGGGAGTAGCATACACCTATCCAAAAACTTACTTGTTGTCCTTCCCATCTTAGTTCTTTGTGGATAAAGGGTCACCCATGCCCCATACCACATCACCTCCACTGTAGGGTCCAACAGCCAAATTGTTTCCCCACCATTTTATTACAAAGCAACCCCTACCCCTTCTCCTCTACTCGCAAAATATGCAGAGTAGACAAAAAGAAATACCTTTGGGCCATATTTCTTTATCCATTTACAACCACTCTCTATTCATAACTATCTTTTGCCTTTTACACTTCTTTGACAGACATCCAAATAATATAGTTGTAATGATAATAATAACAATAAAAATATCGATCTCTGTCCTGGCATATATATACAGTAGTGATTAACTGTAGTAATTGTACATTATGCAAATATGGCAGCATATTCATGCTGCATGAAGAGTAGATTTCTTTCAATCAAAATAAAACACACACATCTATACTTACTTTGCTTTAGCATGGGTGAGGATATGTGATTTTAAATTGGTACTCTGGGCAAATTTTTTATTGCAGCCATCAAAGGGACAAACATACGGCCGGTCACCTGTGTGAATTCGCACATGTGTTCGGAGATTGAAATCGAGAGAAAACCTTTTGCCACAACCTTCAAATGTACACTGTAAGGAAGAAGAGTAATGTTTAAGTGAAAAACACTGAGCTAGAGAAATATTTATTAGTTTTAAACAATGAAGTAGGCTACTTGCTTAAGTATGTTGAAGTACCTTCACACGTTTATTACTGAGATCATACATCAAAGCATGAATCACAATCATTTCCAAATAATGTATGTACGTGTACAAGGTCCTCAATTCTCTGGTCATATGGGGAGGGGAGAGGGGCAAGTCAAAGCAACCCACATCACAAAACATTCATACCACTCCTCGTATCCCATCACCATGGATAAAAAGTCCAAATGAAGTGCACCAAGATACATTTCATGCATTGCAGGGCCCAGGCAAAGCTTGTGCCCACCACCACTGAACAACTTGCACACATGTATGCAAACACACACACATACATGTCAAAAGGACGAGAAGAAATACAGTTTTCCATATAGATGTATAAATATGTGGAATAACTTAGAAGGTGATATAGCCCAAGCTCAAACAATACACAAGTTCAAATCTAAATATAATTGGAAATCAAAGATAGATTAAGTTGGAACCGTACATGAGTTTGAGTCTAGGTATATTAGAGAATAGGAGACATGACCCAATGAGCATTGCTCCTTTCCTGTATACTACAATTAGGTAAATAGATACAACTTTTGGGATCACTGGATGTGACAAAAGCTTCAGGACCTAAAGGGATCTCAAACTGGATACTTGAAGAATGTTCTTTAAAAGAAGACATTTGATTGGAAAAGGGCTAATGTTCTACCAATTCACAAAGGTAGAAGTAAGGAGACACCACTACATTATAGGCCAGTATCACTGACCTACACAATAGTGAAATTATGTGAAAGGGTTGTAAAACATCAATTGACCAAATATCTTGAAGAAATGAACATTCTGGCAGATAGTCAGTTTGGCTTCAGATCTGAAATGTCATGTGTATTTACACTTTTTATGTTTTTACATACAAGGAAAGGGATTTTTTATTGATTTAAATGAATGCATACAGGGTTTAGGGAGAAATATTGATGTAGTGGTATTGAGAGATCCCAATGCTAGGGTAGGACATGAACCAACAGACAGTGATTGGGAAGTGTGGAGTTCCAGGAAAAAATTGTAGTGGAGAAATGATGGTGATGTGTCTAGTGTTGATGATAGCAAATACAGTGTTTAGGAAGAAAGCCAAGTATAAGTGCACATGAGAGAGGATGGTGGATGGAAGGGTGGTAGATAGGGCTTTAATGGACTATATAGTATGGTAACCAGAAGAGTAGGAAGAGCTCTGGATGTACATGTTCTAAGGGGAGAGACTGGAGGAATATCAGATAATTTTTTGGTGGATGGTAATTTGAGAGTGGAGGATAGATGGAGAAAGAGGAAAAGGACAGAACATAGGGAGGAGCTTAGAGTAAAATGCTTAACTGAGAAAGGAGTACAAGAAGAAACTGAGATAGGAGTGGGAGGGAGTGAAGGATAGAGTACAACTAGGAGTGGAGGAGGAAAGGGGATGTTTCAAGGAGGGAGTCACAAGGTGTGCAAAGATGGTGTGTGGAACAAGGGGGATAGGAGGAAATAGAAGGGTAGAGAGTGGTGGGATGATGATGCAAAGAAGGTTGTAGAAAAGAAGAAACAACCATTCACAGATTGGTTACAAAATAGGATGAATCATATGAGAGGTACAAAGAAAACAGAAATAAAGCAATAGCTGCAAATGACTATTTCTAAACTATTCCTTGGGGAGTGAATTCATAAAAATACCTGTCCCCTACTAAACATATTAGTAAGATTGTGGGAGAGACGTACTAACTTCAGTAGAAGATTAAAATGGCTTTTCACTATATGGATGAAGAGATGAAAAAACTCATCAAAACCCTGGTCCATCCAATACTGGAATACATGTCATGGGTATGGTCCTCACAAAGAGTGAAGGATATAAGCAAGATCAAGAGAATACAAAGGGCTGCATTCAAACTGGCTCCCAACCTGGTAGATAAACCATACAAGGAAAAATAAACTGGGTTTGCCAACTTTGAAAGATCAAAGAGAAAGAGGTTATTTGATTACAGTATCCAGGTCACTAAGAGATATAGATTACAATGCCAGAAGAGATCTCTTGATAAAGGATGGGAGGGCTTTATAAGCTCATGAGAACAAATTAACCCTTTCCATATGATGATGCCTATGTAGGAGTGAGGCACAAGAGAGTATACGAGGATGCCAGCGTTGGCATCTTGTTTATATTTATTTTGTAGTAGCCGAGTGACCACCATATTCTGTGAATTGGCTTGATCATATTTTCCCCCCTGTGGTGGGGGAAAAGAATATTGCCACCAAGTATTCCCACTGGGATTGTAAGAGGCGAGAAGAAAGGGACGGGGATTGGGACTAGGCATCCTTCTCCTTGTAGCCCCACAGGGCACATTCCTAAAAGTAAAGGCAAAGGCATATGAGGGTCTGGAAGTTCTCGGAGCAGCACCCTAAGGTTTGGGTCTTTTAATGTGCGTGGATGTGGTACAGATGAGAGTAAAAGGGAAGAGATAGGTAGTATGGTTGTGAGAAGAAAGATGGATGTGTTGGCTTTGAGTGAAATTAAGCTGAAAGGGAAGGGCGATTGTAAGTTTGGGAGTGTAAGTGGGAGGTTATCAGGAGTGAAGAGAGGGCGAGGGAGGGAAGGGGTGGCTATACTAGTAAGTGAATAGATAGGTAAACGTGTAGTGGAGTGGAGGGAGATTTCCTCAAGGATAATGTGGATGAAGGTGAAACTGGGAAGGGAGATGTGGGTTTTTGTAAGTGCATATGGGCCTGGCAGTGAGAAGAGTGTAGAAGAAAGGGAGGCCTTTTGGATAGATTTAAATGAGTGCATAGAGGGTTTAGGGAGAAGTGTAAATGTAATAGTACTGGGAGACCTTAATGCTAGGGTAGGAAAGGATCCAATTGATGGAGTGGTTGGGAAATGTGGACGACACTGCGCTTGTGGCAGGATCGGAGGAGGGATTGAGGAAGTTGGTGACAGAGTTTGGGAGAGTGTGTGATAGAAGAGAGCTGAAGATAAATGTGGGTAAAAGTAAGGTGATGAGATGTACAAGGGGTGAAAGTGGCAGTAATCTGGAAGTGAGCATTAAGGGAGAGCAACTGGAGGAAGTGGATAGTTTTAGATACTTGGGTGCAAATGTGGCAGGAAAAGGTGGAGTAAAGGTGGTGGTAGAATGTAGATTGAGAGAAGCGAGTAAATGCCTTGGTGGATTAAAAAGTGTAATGAGGAATAGATATTTGGGAATGGATGCTAAGAGGAGACTGTATGAAGAAGTGATTGTGCCAACAGCACTGTATGAAGCAGAAACATGGAACGTAAGAGAGGAAGAGAGAAGGAGCTTGAATGTGTTTGAGATGAAGTGTCTGAGAAGTATGATGGGGGTTACTAGGCTGGACAGAGTGAGAAATGAGGTGAGGAGGAGAACAGGGGTGGAAAGGGAGCTGGGAGATAGGGTTGATGAAAGAGTATTAGGATGGTTTGGACACATGGAAAGAATGAGTGAAGAAAGACTAGTAAAGGAGGTATGGAAGGCAGATGTGGAGGAAGTGAACATGAGGGGACGTCCTAGGATGAGATGGATGGATGGGGTGAAGGGGGCTTTGGGGAAGAGGGGAATGTCTGTTGAGGAAGGACGGGAGAGGACAGAAGACAGGGGTGAATGGAGAATGGTTGTATATGGAAGATGTTGTGATGCATGAGGTGGAATGGACGGGGGGATGGGGGGTGAGGTAGTGTGTGTGAGCAAAATTTAGACGCAGCCCGAAGGGATTTCTCCCCGTCCTCTCCTTCATATGGGGGGACGGAGAGGGGGGGTTGGGGTCGCCAATTTAATGAAACGGCCTTGCTGTGGATGTGCTGTGTCTTGCGACACTGCTTCTGACCCAGGGCAGTGGACAGGGTGCAGGGATGACCCGTCATCTAGGAGGTGCTAAGATGGGAGGGAGGGTGGAGGGGTGTGGAGTGTTTTCAGGAATGGAATGGGTGGGAATGATTTTATGCCTTTTCCTTTTTGGCTACCTCCCTAGCAATGGGGAAAAAGCCTTGATATATGTATGTATGTATATTTTCTGTGGTTATTGACATAAAAAATGAAATAGAACAAGTAATACAGCTGTAACTTTATATTTCATAACACAAGTATTGTGATGTATTATCCAATCATCATGCATCAGGCAGCTGATTCTACCAGCAAAATTTTACTCGAATTGAAGAGGTTAATAAAGACTACGTGTCTAAATGATATAATTTTTTTTTTTATATATGCATAAATATTTAGAATAATTTAGAAGGTATAGTTTAAGAGGGAACAATACATGAATTCCAATCTAAATATGATAATTAGAAATCAAGTATATAGACTAAGTTGGAACTGTATAAATTTGAGGCTAGATATGATAAACTGGAGAGTAAGAGATGGATCACACACACACACACACATTCTCTCTTACTCTCACCAAAGGGCTCTTCCTCCCCCTTATTTGGAGATGGCCATGACAAAGCATACATCCACTCTACACCCCTCATCCAAAACTTATTCATTGCCTTTCTCATCACAGCACTTTGTGGATGAAGGGTCATCCCTGTCACCCACCACACAACCTGAGTCAGAGGCAATACAGCAAGACACAGCACTTCCACACCAGAGCCCAACAGTTAGAACTGGTTTACTACCACTACTTCATTTTATGGTGGCACCCACCTCATCCACCCCCAAAAATTTACAGATCAGACAAGAACAACACCCCTGCATCATTTCTTCATCTATTTACAACCACTTTCCATTCACTCCAATCTTTTGTACTCCCCTGCTTGATGGGACAGCACCCGTTGATGGGAGTGAGGGAGATGATTGGCCTTGAAAATGGGCAGCTTTGATATTCATCTTGAAGGGCTGACACATACAGGTACCCATAAGTGATCAGAGATTCTTTGAGATAAATAAACACAAAACTTACCTGGAAGGGTTTTTCCCCAGTGTGAACAAGCTGATGTCTTTTTAGCTTTGAAGATTCAACAAATGCTTTTCCACATTCTGCACATACATGAACTCTTGGGCCATGGGTGTGTAAATGTTTGCGCATTGCAGAATTATCACGGAACATCTTGTTGCACCCCTACAAATTGATAAATAAAAAATGTGGTTATCCTTTGCTCCAGTATGAATTAGTTATCAGATAATATCAACTATAATCATAAATGTCATTATGTGGAGTCATAAACAATATACATGGTGTATTGGCTGGATGTTGCTGCATGTTGTTGGGACAAAGTAGCATGCAGTTGATACTTTAGGGTCTATCTGGGGTGCCCCTACGGACCAGAGCCACATATCATTTGTCTGTGATAGAGGAGGACTCTGCTCACAGAGAAATGATGACACTTTTATTATACTGCTACTGTCCCTCCATTATGCTGCCCCCCAACCCCTTGTTGCTGTCCTTTACCATTTCTCTGAATATTCATTTCCTTGTTTTGCCTACCCTGTGGTGGGGGAAAAGAATGCTACCACCATGTATTCCCACTTGGATCGTAAGAGGCGAGAAAAACGGGACAGGGATTGGGATTAGGCATCCATCTCCCTGTAGCCCCACAGGGGACATTCCTAAAAAAGTAAAGGCATAAGAGGGTCTAGGAGTTTTCCAACCAGTACCCTAAGGTTTGAGTCTTTTAATGTGCGTGGATGTGGTACAGATGAGAGTAAAAGGGAAGAGATAGGTAGTATGTTTGTGAGAAGAAAGATGGATGTGTTGGCATTGAGTGAAACTAAGTTGAAAGGGAAGGGTGAGTGTGAGTTTGGGAGTGTAGTTGGGAGGTTCTCAGGAGTGAAGAGAGGACAAGGGAGAGAAGGGGTGGCTATACTAGTAAGTGAATAAATAGGTAAACATGTAGTGGAGTGGAAGGAGGTTTCTTCAAGGTTAATGTGGATGAAGGTGAAACTGGGAAAGGAGATGTGGGTTTTGTAAGTGCATATGGGCCTGGTAGTGAGAAGAGTGTAGAAAGGAAGGCTTTCTGGATAGATTTAAATGAATGCATAGAGGGATTAGGGAGGAACATCAATGTATTAGTATTGGGAGACCTTAATGCTAGGGTAGGAAAGGAACCAATAGACTGAGTGGTTGGGAAATGTGGAGTTCCAGGAAAGAATCATAGTGGAGAGTTGATGGTGAAGATGTGTCTAGAAAGAGAGTTGATGATAGCAAATACATTGTTTTGGAAGAAAGTCAAGCATAAGTACACATGGGAGAGGGTGGTGGATGGGTGGTAGATAGAGCATTAATGGACTATGTAGTGGTAGAGGGGAGTATAATAGGATGAGTTAAGGATGTGCATGTTCTAAGGAGAGAGAGTGTAGTTGAGAAGGCTTATGGGAGGATCTTGATTGAGAGGATTAGGAGAGGAATAGAGGGAGTAATTGGTGAGGAACAGTGTGGATTTAGGACAGGTAGATGTTGCGAAGATCAGATTTTTGTGGTAAGACAGATATATGAGAAAGCTATAGGAAAAGGTAAGGATGTTTTTTGGGCTTTTATGGATCTGGAAAATGCTTATGACTGGGTAGACAGGAAGGCACTGTGGGAGGTTTTGCAGATATATGGGATAGGAGGAAAGCTTTTAGGAGCAGTCAAGACTTTTTATGAGAGTAGTAGAGCCTGTGTCAGGATTAGAAATGGAGAGTGAGTGGTTCAACGTAAAGGTAGGACTTCATCAGGGATGTGTTATGTCGCCCTGGCTGTTCAATTTATACATGGTTGAGGTGGTGTGAGAGGTAAATGCAAAGATGGTGGGTCAGGGATTGGAGATGGTTAAAAAAAATGGAGAAAAATAGGAGGTGAACCAGCTGTTCTTTGAGGACGACACTGCGCTTGTAGCAAGATCAGAGGAGGGATTGAGGAAATTAGTTTGGGAGAGTATGTGAAAGAAGGAACTTGAAGATAAATGTGGGTAAAAGTAAGGTGATGAGATGTACAAGGGGTGAAAGTAGCAGCAGACTGGAAGTGAGCATTAAGGGAGAGAGACTGGAGGAAGTGGATATTTTTAGGTACTTGGGTGCGAATGTGGCAGGAAAGGGAGTGGAGGTGGTAGAATATAGATTGAGAGAAGTGAGTGCCTTTGTGGATTAAAAAGTGTAATAAGAAATAGACATTTGGGAATGGATGCTAAGAGGAGATTGTATAAAGGAGTGATTGTGCCAACAGCACTGTATGGAGCAACATGTAACATAAGAGAGGAAGAGAGGAGTTTGAATGTGTTTGAGATGAGGTGTCTGAGATGTATGATAGGGGTTACTAGGCTGGATAGAGTGAGAAATGAGGAGGCGAGGAGGTAAACGGGGGTGGTAAGGGAGTTGGGAGATGGGGTGGATGATAGAGTGTTGGGATGGTTTGGACACATGGAAAGAATGAGTGAAGAAGGACTGTGGAAGGCAGAAAAGGTGGGAGTGAACATGAGAGGGCAACCTAGGATGAGATGGTTGGATGGCGTAAAAGGGGCTTTAGGGAAGAGGGGAATGTCTGTGGAGGAAGGATGGGAGAGGACAGAAGATAGGGGTGAATGGAGAATGGCTTTATATGGATGAGGTTGTGATGTATGAGGAGGAATGGGTGGGGGATGGGGGGATGAGGTAGTATGTGTGAAAAAATTTTGACGCAGACTGAAGGGATTTCTGTCTTTTCCTTTTCTGCATGGGGGGACAGAGAGGGAGGGGGGTTACTGATTTTATGAAATGGCCTTGCTGTGGATGTGCTGTGTCTTGCAACATTGCTTCTGACCCAGGGCAGTGGACAAGATGCAGAGATGAGATGTCATCCAGGAGGTGCCAAGATAAGAGGAAGGGTAGAGGGTGGAGGAGAGTGGAGTGTATTAGGAATGGAATGGGTGGGAATGGTCTTTATGCCTTTGTTTTTTTGGCTACCTCCCTTGTAAGGGGGAGGTAGCCAAATCCTGCTCAGGGCTGAAATGATTTCAGTATCGCTGCGCTTCGAGTCATTACTCCAACTCTCATGGGTGGGGAGTTGGGGGGGGGGTGCGTGTAAGGTCACAGCATTACCCAAAGATCAGTCATACAAGCTCTGAGCTCTCTTCTGGGAGGGAAACAGCTGTCATTCATGAGTCCAACATGTGATCCAAAGACATACATAAATATACCAAAGGCTTTTTCCCACTACACGGGGGGTAGCAAAAAAAGAAAAAGGCAATAGAAACCACTCCCACCCATTCCATTTCCTATATATTCAACTACCCTCCACCCTCCCTCTTATCTTTGCACCTCCTGGATGACGGGTCATCCCTGCATCCTGTCCACTGCCCTGAGTCAGAAGCAGTGTCACAAGACAGCACATCCACAGCAAGGCCGCTTCATAAATTTGGCGACCCCCCCTCTCCATCCCCCCATGCAGAAAAAGAGAAGACAGGGAGAAATCCCTTCGGGCTGTGTCAATTTTTTTCTCATACATACTTCCTCATCCCCCATCCTCCACCCACTCCCCCTCATGCATCACAGCATCATCTATACACAACCCCTCTCCATTCACCCCTATCTTCTGTCCTCTCCCATCCTTCCTCCACAGACATTCCTCTCTTTTGTAATGCCCCTTTCACCCCATCCATCCATCTCATCCTAAGACGTCCCCTCATATTCACTCCTTCCACCTCTACCTTCCACACTTCTTTTACTAATCTTTCTTCACTCATTCTTTCCATGTGTCCAAACCATCCCAATACTCTTTCATCAACCCTATCTCCAGGTTCCCTTTCCACCCCTGTTCTCCTCACCTCCTCATTTCTCACTCTATCTAGCCTAGTAACCCCTATCATACTTCTCAGACATTTCATCTCAAACACATTCAAACTCCTCTCTTCCTCTCTCATGTTCCATGTTTCTGCCCGGTACAATGCTGTTGGCACAATCACTCCTTCATATAACCTCCTCTTATCATCCATTCCCAAATGTCTATTTCTCATTACACTTTTCAATCCACCAAGACATTTACTCATTTCTCTCAATCTATATTCTACCTCCACCCCCACTACTCCCTTTCCTGCCACATTCACACCCAAGTATCTAAAACTATCCGCTTCCTCCAGTCTTTCACCCTTAACCACTTCACTCCGGTCCAAAATCTTGCGGGCAGCATTAGCTGCCAGACGTACGATGTTGCGTCATAATACTCGCATTATAAAAAATAGTCACCGCTGTATCGATCGTTCTCTCTTTCACCCATGAAGTTTGATAACCATAGAAAATATGAAGAAGCCAGTTTACATAGTATGGGGGTCACGCAGGTACAACTACAATAAATATAATCAAGACGCCGACATCGGCATCCTCACGTACCCACTTGCTCCTCATGACGCCTACATAGGCGTCACCGTATGGAAGGGGTTAATGCTCACTTCCAGCCTGCTGTCACTCTGTCCCCTTGTACATCTCATCACCTTACTTTTGCCCACATTTATCTTCAGCTTCCTTCTTTTACACACCTTCTCAAACTCTGTCACTAACTTCCTCAATTCCTCCTCTGATCCTGCTACAAGTGCAGTGTCGTCCACAAACAATAACTGACTCACCTACCACTTTTCTTCATTTTCTTTAATCATCTCCAACCCCTGTCCCACTACCCTTGCATTCACCTCTTGCACCACCCCATCCATGTAAAGATTGAACAGCATGGGCGACATAACACATCCCTGACCAAGTCCCACCTTTACCTCAAACCATTCACTCTCCATTTCTAATCCTAACACAAGCTCTACTACTCTCATAAAAACTCTTGACTGCTCTTAACAGCTTTCCTCCTATCCCATATATCTGCAGTACCTCCCACAGTGCCTTCCTGTCTACCATGTCATAAGCCTTTTCCAGATCCATAAAAGCCCCCCCCCAAAAAAAAAATCCTTACCCTTTCCTATAGCTTTCTCACAAAGATCTGATCTACACAACCCCTACCTGTCCTAAACCACTGTTCCTCACCAATTACTCCCTCTGTTCCTCTCCTAATCCTCTCAATCAAGACCCTCCAATAAGCCTTCCCAACTACACTCAACAAGCTAATCCCTCTGAAACTACTACATTCACACTCGTCCCCCTTTCCTTTGTAAAGCGGAACTATACAGGCACTCCTCCAGTCTTCTGGCACTCTACCCTCTCTTAAACAAACATTAAATAACCTCACCAGCCGGTCCACCATAACTGTACCTCCTTTCTTCAGACATTCTGCATGGCATCCATCCAGACCAGGTGCCTTACCTGCTCTCATCATCTTAACAGCTGCTTTCACTTCATCCTTTCCTATTTCTCCTCCATTTTCCTCACTCATCACTCTCATTTTCTTAGTGCTTCCCACTGCAACTACCTTTCCCTCCCTATCCTCCTTCACATTTAGCAATTCCCTAAAATACTCTGCCCACCTTCCTCTCACTGCCTTCTCTTCCATTATCATCTCTCCATCTGCACCTTTTACCTTTTCTTCTCTACTTGATTCACCTCCTCTTTCTCTTTTAATTTCCTTACAAAACATCTTTTTACCGATTTCAAAATTTTCTGTCATACTCTTACCCTATTTTACATCTGCTCTCCTCTTTGCTTCTTTTATATTATGCTTAACTTCCCTTCTCTTTACTTTGTACCTCTCATACGATTCCCTCGTCCTAATTTGTAGCCAATCTATGAATGCCTGCTTCTTCTCTTCTACACATTTCTTTGCTTCCTCATCCCACCACTCACTATCCTTCCTTCTATTTCCTCCCGCCCTCCTTGTTCCACACACCATTTTTGCACACCTTATGACTCCCTCCTTGAACCATCCCCATTCCTCCTCCACTCCTAGTTCTACTCTATCCTTTACTCCTTCCCACTCTTCTTTCAGCTTCTTCTTATACTCATTCTCCTCTTTTTTCTCATTTAAGCAGTTCACTTTAAGTACCTCCCTACCTTCTGCCCTTTTCCTCTTTCTCCACCTATTCTCCACTCTCACTTTACCTTCCACCAGAAAATGATCTGATATTCCCCCACTCTCTCCTCTTAGAACATGTACATCCTTAACTCTTCCTACCATACTCCTGGTCACCACTATATAGTCCATTAACACTTTATCAACCACCCTTCCATCCACCACCCTCTCCCATGTGTACTTATGCTTGACTTTCTTCCAAAACACTGTATTTGCTATCATCAACTCTCTTTCAAGACACATCTCCACCATCATTTCTCCACTATGATTTTTACCTGGAACTCCATATTTCCCAATCACTCTGTCTATTGGTTCATTTCCTACCCTAGCATTAAGGTCTCCCAATACTACTACATTGATATTTCTCCCTAATCCCTCTATGCACTCATATCTACCCAAAAAGCCTCCATTTCCTCTACACTCTTCTCACTACCAGGTCCATACACACTTACAAAAACCCACATCTCCCTTCCCAGCTTCACCTTCATCCACATCAACCTTGATGAAACCTCCTTCCACTCCACTACCTGCTTACTTATCTCTCCACTTATTAGTATAGCCACCCTTCTCTCCCTCATCCCCTCTTCACTCCTGAGTACCTCCCAGCTACACTCACAAACTCACAGTTGCCCTTTCCTTTCATTTTAGTTTCAATCAAAGCCAGCACATCCATCTTTCTTCTCACAAACATACTGCCTATCTCTTCCCTTTTACTCTCATCTGTACCACATCCACGCACATTAAAAGACTCAAACCTTAGGGTTCTGGTTGGAAAACTCCCAGACCCCCTTGTGCCTTTTCTTCTTTTTTTAGGAATGTCCCTTTTTGGGGCTACAGGTAGTAGGACTCCTAATCCCATCCCCCTTCCCGTATTTTGTCGCCTTTTACAACTCAAGTAGAAAGACTTGGTGGTAGCATTCTCTTCCCCCACCACAGGGTCGGCGAAAAAAGGAAATGAATATATAGAGAAATGGTACAGGACAGTAACAAGGGAGGGATAGTCGTAGTATAAAAGTGTCATCATTTCTCTATGAACAGAGTTTTCCTCTATCACAGACAAAATGATGTGTGGCTCTGGCCCATAGGGGCAAACCATATAGACCCTAAAGTATCAACTGCATGCTACTTTGCCACAATAACATGCAGCCAATACCCCCAGACGGAGTTGATCCAAAGACCAAGATGAAAAAAAAAAAAAAAAAAAAAAAGGTGAATCACACACACCACCTGAACACAGGCTCCCCTTCCCATATAATACAACTAGATGACACACATTCCAGCAGCAGTTGAAGTAAGACGTATGAAAAGAAGGTCCAAAGCTCCAAAGTGCTAAGCAGCACTTCATTGACAGATGAATTTGAAACCAGCCCTGGTTGTGTTTACTAAAAAGAAGGAAGGGAGAAGTGTACTACGAGTGACCAAAAATGTAACTGTCTTTATGTCTTTATTTTTTTTTTCTTGGTCAGTTACTCTAAAAATGGAAGAAAATAACAGCAACTTCAGGAATAAAGAACCAATGAAGAGAAGCCTGGACATAAGTAGGGTGGAATCATCACTGGGGGTGATCCTCAAAAGGACATGCCTGAACGAAACCCCGAAGATGTACCAAAGGTTTGAAAAGAATTCATTTTCTGGTTTTGACTGAGAGGGTGGAACTTATGTATTGGGAGATAGAAATAGAGAACCCAGATTTAAAAATATGAGAAATAGAGAAATCAACAACTTATTAGGTGAAATAATTGAACTCAAAAGTGAGTATAAAGTGATGTACAAAGAGGTAGCCCTGCTAAGGAGGGCCAATAAAGAGACTAACAGGGATATAGATGATTTGAAAAAGGAACTAATCAATGCAGAAAATGAAAGATTGAAAAATGAAGATATAAATAAATGAAGGATCAGATATAGGCAGTGACCAAGAAAGTGGAAGAGAAGATCAAAGAAAATGATTACCATGAAATAAACAGTGGAAAGTAGAAAAGGAAAGTATAAAAACTCTTCTTTTAAAGAAATAGTGGAGCAACAAGTCAAGGAAAATGCTATGGAAATGGTAATTAAGGAGAAAGGAAATTTGGTCTATGGTAATCTATGGTATTAATGAGAAACATGATGTTCCTTGATATCAGAAAGAAAAAGAGGAGAAAGAGATCGCTAAAGAAATTCTGAAAGAGCTTCAAGAGGAAGGATAAAATATACAGAAACTGAGGAAACATATAGAATGGGAAAAACAATATAGGCCACTAAAAGTAAAACTTAGGTCTCAAATGATAGCTGAGAAAGTACTATCTAGAACAACAAAACTAGCAAATAGTGAACATTACAAAAATGTATGGATAAAAAAAGAAACGAGTGATGAAGAAAAATAGAATGAAAAGGAACTTAGAAATGAACCAAATGAAAAAAAAATTAAAAGAGAACCGAGACTGAAAAGAATTTTTTTTTTTTTTTTAGTGGTGGACCTAAGGCTGAGAAAATGGTATATCATGAAAAAGGATACAAAGTAGACAGAAAAGGACGAGAAAGGAAAAAATTAAAGATAGCTTATACCAACATAGACGGAATGATTTCAGGACTGAATGAATTGAATGATTATCTGGCACTAGAAAAACCAGACATAATGGGAATTATAGAAACTAAATTAAAAAGTCCTCTACCACCAAATACTGTGGGACAAGGTCAATACAACTGAGCCAAATATCTTGAAGAAATGAACTCTGGCAGACAGTCAGTTTGGCTTCAGATCCAGAAGGTTTTGTGTACTGAACCTTTTAAACTTTTACTCAAGAATAATTGATGTGCTACAAGAGATTTGTGGGTGGACTTTGTGTAATCTGACATAAAGAAGGTTTTTGACAAAGTACCTCACAGTCAACTAATGTGGAAATTGGAGCATGTTGGAGGACTAAGAGGCAAACTACTTGAATGGATGAAAGATTTCTTGAAGGGAAGATACATGAGGACAGTAGTAAAGGATAAGATGTGAGGATGGAGAGAAATAATGAACATAGTTCCACATGGTTCAGTGCTTGCAATAATAACATTTTATCTACAGCAATGACATGATGGAAGTTACAACATTATTCCTTTTCCACCCATGTGGTACTATTCCTTCTTTTAATGAATACACAAGAACTATGGCTCTTGTACACTAGTGATTTCCTACATACTTTAAGTATTCAGTTTGAGATTTCATAAAGTATTGACATTTTTCTCACATCCAAAGATTCCCCTCTCCCCCCCCCCCCAAAAAAAAGCTAGGGTACTGAAGTCATCAACATATGAAGAAACAGATTCTTACCCGGTGGGCAATTCTTAGTTTGTTTCCCCATTCCTTCTAAAACAATAATCTAACAAGACAGTACATTCACTATTGCCTACATTGCTTCTGACCCAGGGCAGTGGACAGGATACAGGAATGCCCCATCATCCATGAGGAGCTAAGGTCAGAGGGAGGAAGGGTGGTAGAAAAAGCCCTTGGTTTATATAGATAAATTCTGTATAACTAATTCACCTTACCCATAGTAAAGCTATAAACCCAACAAGTGCACAAAAAAACCATGGTAAACAATGGTGGAGGCTGGAGCAAGCTCCTCCACAACCCGTCACTACCACAGCCATGCTTTGAGTACTGTATATGCATGTAGTAAAGAAAGAGTACTTTATTGGTGATAACCAGCACTTTCATCCTCGACAATAATAAGTCAAAATGGTGGAGACACACAGCTGGTTTAAGAGGGCAAGAAGTTAAAATCAATCAGCCATCTCTTTATGAATAGGAAATAATTTCCACTGAAAAAAAGAGAGCTGAACGAGTCTGGTCTATATATATATATATATATATATATAATTTATATGAGACTAAATTCTTTAAAATTATATTTACAAAAAATTAATACAGTGACTACCCCATAAAGGGTAAGAGAAAGATAAAGAGAAAGAAAGAGAGAGAGAGAGAGAGAGAGAGTGATGGACAGTAAGAAATGAAGAGGTGAGGCAGAGAAAGGGTGTGGAGAGCCAGCAAACAGGGTTGATTAAAATATACTGGAATGCTTTGAGCACATGGAAAGAATAAGTTAAGAAAGACTACCAATTAGACTGTGGAAGGAAGAGATGAATATAGTAAACCTAGGGGGCAGCCATGAATGAGTTTAATGGATGGGGTGAAAGGTGCACTCAAAGCAAGAGGAATGTCTGTTGAGCAGGAAAGGGAGAGTGCTAGGGATAGGTTTGAGTGGAGAGTAATTCTAAATGCATGAGCAGCTGAAGGGATCTTTTCTTGTCTGCTCAGTAAATTCTGTAATGGATGAGAGGGTAGGGTTGCTATATAATGAAGCAGTGGGGGTGAACCAGGCCCTGCAGTGGTTCAGTGGCTTTCTCATTGATTTTTGAAAACAGTGGGTGGGGGGGGGGGGGAAGGGATGCCTCCTCACCCACAAAGAGATAAGACAGAAGGTACAATAAATGCAATTTTGGATGGGTGAAGGGTGGGTATATGCTTTGACTCAGCCACCTGTTTTATATAGGGAAAATATCTTTTTGGTACATGTAGGGATAAGAAGGGTGAGGGAGGATATAGGGTGGAGTGTGGAGGAAAGATATCACATAGAGGGAGATAAGGCAGAGATAGGAGGAGGGATATGATGTGGAATATGGAGGAGTGTTGTGAGGGAGAGGAAGGGAGAGAGTAGGAGGAGTGTTGTTGACAGGCGTTACCATTCCTGTGCTCCCCTTCTCTCTATCTCTATCACCCTGGATTCTACTTCTATTACAAGTCAATTAACAACTGAGATATTATTTACCACTAATCTAATCCTACTCCCACAAAGAACCCCCAACTTCACTAACACATATGCTTTACATTCTCCACAAAAAAATCTGGTAAACCAACAGCCTTCCCCCTATCCTTATCTACTGCTAACAGCTGTCTTAGAACCTCTCTATCCATAAGTCTTTCACTAAATTCTTACAGATTAACCAGAACATTCATACCTCCTCACCAGGACCAATGACAGGTACTCATTTGTGGTGGTCCTGCAAGATCAGAGCATAATCTAAAATTTCACTCAGCTTTAAAACTCATCAACACCCTTATTTCTATCTGGAGACAAGACTTTGATGTACTAACACTGTTTCTCAAATGAGCCCAAGATCTTTTTATTAACTCAAACTATATTTCCTCCACCATCTACATAAGAAGAGCAAACAACCAGCAACTGTTCCCTTCTATTATTACTAGACAGTGATACAGAAACCGTCCCACACTAGCAAAATACTAGCAACAGTCCAAAGTTTCTTCAACTGCAAGACCTATGGGAAGGCTTGAGCATCATTGTCAATCACTGTTGGGCTGAGTGCCCTGTCAATGAAATTCAAGGCAACACTGACTGACTGTTACTAATAAATCCTTTCCCTTTCACCCTCTGTATCTCATTTGTTCCTCAGTCAATACCCTTTTTTATTCAGGCATCACATACCAATAGTTTCTGTACATAATGGTACAATTGGTACCAGTACATCATTCACTTTTTTTTTCTTATTTATAGGGGAAGAATATACAAAAAAAATCCATGGCACAAACAGATTATGCAAACTGTACTTTAACTATATTTTCAACCTTTCCATTAGGCTTTTCCACTTCTTTTATAAAGACATGTAAAAACTATCCACAAATCCCACTTACCTTATGTGGACATGCTATTGTTCTTGCAATGTCATCACTACTGTTTTTCTTTGGCTTAATTTTTGCAAATTCTGCGAGTTGTTTTGGGTCTGACAGGTCTACTCCAGTGATTCCTGAAATCTTCTTGGAGCCTGCCATGTACTCTGTGTAATCTGGATCAGGTTCTGGATTACTCAATTCATCTGAAAAGACAACAAAATACCTTCAGCTTTCCATTCCCTTTATCTGTAAAATGTAAAATTGTACCTGAACCCAAAATCATGATTATAATGAGAACATTGTTAACAAAATAAGACCAACTTCCAATTCAACTCATTTATTAAGCCATTCACTACTATGTGGACCATGGAGATGAACAAAATAACATGGCAACAGCCATAATAAAAAGAAAAGTGACACTGAATATGGAAAGGACCAATTGAGAATGGCTGTTATTGATGTTCCCTTGACTGGCTAGCCCCGCAGTCCCATCTCCCCAAGGAAGCCCATGGCTGGAATGGGGTTTTCCCACAAATTCCATGTAGAATGCATAGCGTGTTGACATGCGTGATTGTGCACAAGACAGTCTTTCATATGTTGTATAGTATGGGGTGAAGTGTTGCATTTTAGACAGGTCCTGGTATGGCATCATCTATGTCATGGGATCACCACCAACCTAAAGAGTTGGGAGCCAAATCATCACAAGAAGCCCATGCCACCCTGGGAACAGCTTCAATTACCAGGGCATATATCACAACCCCTATGCTTCTAAGGGGTACTATCTACCTATATACCAAGGGTTTCTTCCCCATTATAAGAGAGAGGTAGCCAGGGTACTACAAAGATAAATAAAATAACCTGATAACAACCAGAGCAAAAGAAAATTTACCATCTATATAAAAACCATTGCTTCAAGGTTCATGAACTAGGAACCCATAGTCCCACAGGGGCTGACATCAGTCCTCAATACTTCCCATAGACCTTTCAAAGAAGAAACATTGATTTACAGTATTGTCTGTGCAGCATTGGTGTGGGACTGTGACTGTCACCAGTTTTGAGTAATGGGAAGGAGGAGGTTGCTGGTTGTCAGCTTTCCTTATGTGAAAAGGTGAAGGAAATAAAAGAGAAATTGACAGATATATCAGGCCCCCCAAAAAAAAGGTAAGGATGTTGATGTGCTCCAATGTCTATCTCAGAGGACTACCATTTGCAGGTATGCAGCACTGATCCCATGAAAGGCTTTAAAAACATTGAACCATCTACATATATTATCTAAATGGCAGTATTCAATCAATCAACTAATCTATCCATTTGATGTCCTCAGTCCTCTCCTGCAAGAGACCTACAGTCCCCAATAAATGGCCATGTCCAAAGGTTCAGCCCCAAAGTCACTCTAAAATGAGACCTTTTGTGGCTATCCAGACAGACTGTATTTTGCTGTCAATATTTCATTTGCCCCTCTATCCTCATAGACAACATCATGCCATTAAAGAGAACTGTTTTGAGTTCATTGCATTAGGTAGAAAATATGGGTCATTAATGAAGGTGTAGGTACGTGTGGGGGAGAGATATTCCTAAACTATAGGAATGATGATGTATTTACCTAGCTGTATTATACGGGAAAGGGAGCAATGCTCATGGTAACCCGTTTTTGTATCTCGCAAGATCAAGTTTGTTCTTAAATTCTTGTACTGTGTTTGCACACTATTTTTTCATCTAATTTGTTCCATATATCTATCACTCTGTGTGGGAAGCTGCTCTTTTTCAGGTCTCTTCTGTAGTTATCCTTTTTGAGTTTCATTGCATGTCCTCTTCTTTTTCCTCTGTCCCACTTTAATAAGTCCTCTCTATCAAGGCGTTCTTTTCCTTTCATAATTCTGTAGATTGTAAGTAGGTCCCCTCATTCTCTTCTTTGTTCCAGGCTTGGCAATTCCAGTTCAGCCAGTCTTTGTACATATGTCAGGTTTGAAAGTGTTGGGGCCATCTTTGTATTCTTTCTAATTTTCTTATATTCTTTTTTTGTACTGGGTGACCATATCAGCGCTTCCAGTTTTGGCCTTATCAAGTTTGTAATTTTTTCTTAATCATTTCCTTATCCAGGTATTTAACCCATTAAACTCCGATCACACTATTCCTTGTCATTTGTTCAAATAAAACAAAAAATCAAAAACCCCCAAAATTTTTGAACAAACACCAGAAAAATACCCCGCCCCACCTCGCTGCGCTCGCGCGCGAGGACTCACGTCATATTTTTCTGGTATTTGATCAAACATTTTGGTGTTTTATGATTTTTTTGTTTTATTTGACCAAATGACAAGAATCTTGTCATCGGAGTTTAATGGGTTAAAGGCCACCTTTACTGATCTCAACAAATTGTATGTTTCTGCGACTATTTTATTTGTATGTTTACCTGGCAATATGTCTGGTGATGAAAGGGACCTACACCTCCATGTGGGAAGTCCTCCAATTCAATAGTTTTCCATGTATGCCTCCTATTGTTTCCAGCTTATATAGCAGTTTTCTGTGTGGTACCTTACCAAATGCCTTTTGTAGGTCCAGAAAGACACAGTCTGCCCAGCCATCCCTTTCTTGCAATATATCTATCAATCTTGAATAGAAACAAATCAAATTAGTGGTACATGATCTTCCTTGTCTGAATTCAAATTGCCTTGGGTTCAGTATATTATTCTCCTCGATATTTTGTCCATCTATCTTTGATGATTCTCTCACAAATTTTAACTATTGTACTCGTTAGGGACACCAGTCTATAATTTGTTGGGTCTTCCTTAATTCCCCTTTTATATATTGGCACTATATTAGCATTTTCCAAGTCTCCTGGTAGTTTCCCTTCTTTGAGTGAGCATTCAATTATTTTGTATATTTTTCCTGTTAGTTCATCTATACATTCCTTTAGTATTCAATTTGCAACTCCGTCCAGGCCATGTGACTTGTTAGCGTCAAGCTTCAATATTTGATTCCTTATTTCATTCTAATATTTAATTTTTTCATCAGAGGAAATCTTACTTCAATTCTTTGATCAATTTTGTAGAATTTTTTCCTCTTTGGTGAATACAGATTTGAAATATTTGTTCATAATATCTGCCATTTCTATAGCTTCTGTGAATTCTCTGTTACCTTGACATAATTTAAGTATTTCCTGTTTACTTTTTTGCTTGCTGTTTACATATCTATAAAATAATTTGGGTTGATCTTTACATTTGTCTATTATGTCCTTTTCATAATTTCTTTTTTCTTCTCTACATATTTTTACACATTCATTTCTTAGTTTACAAGGGAAAAGGGGACAAGTGTGAGTGTAGTAATTTCAGAGGGATTAGTTTGTTAAGTGTAGTTGGGAAGGCTTATGGGAGGATCTTGATTGAGAGGATTAGGAGAGGAACAGAGGGAGTAATTGGTGAAGAACAGTGTGGATTTAGGACGGGTAGAGGTTGTGTACATCAGATCTTTGTGGTAAGACGGATATGTGAGAAAAGTATAGGAAAGGGGAAGGATGTTTTTTTGGCTTTTATGGATCTGGAAAAGGCTTATGATAGGGTAGACAGAAAGGCACTATGGGAGGTTATGCAGATATACGGGATTGGAGGAAAGCTTTTAGGAGCTGTCAAGAGTTTTTACGAGAGTAGTAGAGCTTGTGTCAGGATTAGAAATGGAGAGAGTGGTTGGAGGTAAAGGTGGGACTACGTCAAGGATGCGTTATGTCGCCCTGGCTGTTCAACTTATACATGGATGGGGTAGTGCGAGAGGTAAATGCGAGGGTGGTGGGTCAGGGATTAGAGATGGTTAAAGAAAATGGAGAAAAGTGGGAGGGAGCCAGCTGTTGTTTGCAGATGACACTGTGCTTGTGGCAGGATCGGAGGAGGGATTGAGGAAGTTGGTGACAGAGTTTGGGAGAGTATGTGATAGAAGAAAGCTGAAGATAAATGTGGGTAAAAGTAAGGTGATGAGATGTACAAGGGATGAAAGTGGCAGTAGACTAGTAGTGAGCATTAAGGGAGAGCGACTGGAGGAAGTGGATAGTTTTAGACACTTGGGTGCAAATGTGGCAGGAAAAGGTGGAGTGAAGGTGAAGGTAGAATGCAGATTGAGAGAAACAAGTAAATGCCTTGGTGGATTGAAGAGTGTAATGAGGAATAGACATTTGGGAATGGATGCTAAGAGGAGACTATATGAAGGAGTGATTGTGCCAACAGCACTGTATGGGGCAGAAAAATGGAACATAAGAGAGGAAGAGAGAAGGAGTTTGAATGTGTTTGAGATGAGGTGTCTGAGAAGTATGATGGGGGTTACTAGGCTAGATAGAGTGAAAAATGAGGAGGTGAGGAGGAGAACAGGGGTGGAAAGGGAGTTGGGAGATATGGTTGATGAAAGAGTATTAGGATGGTTTGGACACATGGAAAGAATGAGTGAAGAAAGACTAGTAAAAGAGGTATGGAAGGCAGATGTGGAGGGAGTGAACATGAGGGGACGTCCTAGGATGAGGTGGATGGATGGGGTGAAAGGGGCTTTGGGAAAGAGGGGAATGTCTGTTGAGGAAGGACGGGAGAGGACAGAAGACAGGGGTGAATGGAGAATGGTTGTATATGGATGATGTTGTGATGCATGAGGTGGAATGGATGGGGGGATGGGGGGTGAGGTAGTATGTGTGAGAAAAATTTGACGCAGCCCAAACGGATTTCTCCCCGTCTTCTCCTTTTATGCATGGGGGGACGGAGAGGGGGGTCGCCGATTTAATGAAGTGGCCTTGCTGTGGATGTGCTGTGTCTTGTGACACTGCTTCTGACTCAGGGCAGTGGACAAGGTGCAGGGATGACCCGTCATCCAGGAGGTGCTAAGATAAGAGGGAGGGTGGAGGGGGTGTGGAGTGTATTTAGGGATGGAATGGGTGGGAATGATTTTATGCCTTTTCCTTTTTGGCTACCTCCCTTGTAAGGGGGAAAAAGCCTTGGTATATGTATGTATTTCTTAGTTTGGTGTATATTTTCCATTTCTCATTTTTTTCCTTTTTCCACCTTTTCCAGGCTGTATCTCTTCTGTATTTTGCCTCACTGCACTTTTTATCATACCAGGATTTTATATATATACCCTTTCCTGTTTTTGTCTATGTACATATCCACTCCTTAATTATATATTTCCTTCCAAATTGTCCATCTCTCTTCCACCTGTTTCTTCATTATTAATTTTTTACCAATTTGCTTCACAAAAGAATTTTCTAAGTTTCTCAATATCTGTTTTGTTATACATTATGCTTCCTTTTCTGTGTTTTTCATTAATTTCTATATTTGTTTCTTCATTTAATTCTAGTTCTAGTAGTACGTGATCACTTTTTCCAATTAGTGTTTTGTATTCAATTTTATTCATGTCAGTTGTGTATGGTATCTGGTAATTGGCAGACCAATTCTAAGTTGTTCCAGTTTTGATAAAGGGTACTAACCTGAAACCATGTATGCACAAGTAATTCTTGCTTGTTTTATGGGATTTCTATGCTGGATTGATATCTGGGGTAGTTTAGAGAAATTTAGAATTTGGTGGTCCATTTTTTTTTTTTTCTCTCTAAGCATTTCTGTATGGACATACTGTTTACAGGTTTGTCAACAGTAAACTGTGACATAGGGAGAGATATTTCAGTATGGTGGCACAATTCTATAAAGATGCACCAACTCATGCTAAATTGATGAACAAAACTCCCTAATTTTTACATACATACATTACAAAGGATAATGTAGATCAGGATGAGAGAGAGAAAAATGTAGTTAAAAAATATGTGCTTGTGTTATCAATTTTATAACCCAACACACAAATCAGCATAAGTGTAAGCAGGACAATGACAATGTTGACAACATAAAAGTGTCTTTTCACTAAATATGGACAATGATGAAGAAACTAATCAAGAGCCATGATTCACTGCAGATAAGAATAAGTAGCAGTATTGAGGTCTCCCCACACAAATACAGAAGATTACAAGAATACAAAGAACAGCAACTAAACTGTTCTGCAGCTTAGCAGTTAAACCATATGAAAAGGTCAATTCTATTGGGATTGTCATCATTAACAGAAAGATGAGAAAAAAAGTGACATGCTCAGTGTTCAAGTCAATAAAAGGAGGGGTCAAAAAAAGATGAAAAGACACCATGTAAGGCCAGCAGAAAAAAAAGCTTGAAAACTACTAAAAAATTGTTTTTCATATACATGAGGTGGAGGAAGATGAGGAGGAGGGAAAGGAGGGGAGATAGAAAAGGAAGAGAGGGGGGAAGGAAGGTGGGAAAAAGGAGGGAAGGGGAGGAGGAGGAGGAAGAGGAGTAAAGCTGAAAGGAGTTGGAAGGGGAATATGACAAATGGAAAGAAGATTGAGGGGCAAATGAGAAAAGAGGAGGGGGAAGGAAGACGATGGAAATGAGGAGGAAGACAGGCAAGGAGGAAGAAGGATGGGGAAGGAGGGGAAGGAGGAGGGGGAAGGAGGATGAGGGGAGGAGGATGAGGGGAGGAGGATGAGTGGGAGGAGGATGAGTGGGAGGAGGAGAAGGAGGAGAGGAAGGAGGAGGATGGGAAGGAGGAGGAGGGGAAGGAGGAAGAGGGGAAGGAGGAGGAGGGGAAGGAGGAGGAGGGGAAGGAGGAGGAGGGGAAGGAGGAGGAGGGGAAGGAGGAGGAGGGGGAAGGAGGGAGATAAGGAAGGAGGAGGAAGGGGAAGGAGAATGAAGTATGAGAGGAAGAAGGAGGAGAGGAAGAAGAAGAAGAAGGAGGAGGAGGAGGAGGAGTAGAAGAGTGAAGGAGGAAGCAAGGAAATAGGAGGGAGGGAAGGAGTAGAAGAGTGAAGGAGGAAGCAAGGAAATAGGGAGGGAGGGAAGGAAGAGGAGGAGAAGGAGGGGGAAGGAAGTGGAGTGGAACAGAAGAACAGGAGGAAGGAGAAGAAGGAGGAGGATTAGGAACAATGAAAAGGAGGGAGGAGGAAGATGAGGTGAGTGATGAAGAGGAGGAGGGAAAGAGATTAAAAGATGGCAGAGGAGGTGAGGGAGAAGGGAAAGAGGAGGGTGGGAGAAGAGGTGGGAAGGGGTGGAAAAGAGGAAGGAGGAAGAACAAGAGGAGGGAGAATGGGTAAGACGAGGAGGGAAAGAGTGGGAAGAAGGAATAGGGAGGAGGGGAAGAAGGAATAGGGAGGAGGGGGAGAAGGAATAGGGAGGAAGGGGAGAGGGAATTGGGAGTAGGAGGAGCAGGAAGAGGAGGAGGAGGAAGAGGAGGAGGGGACAAAGGAGTAGAGGAGATTGTGACAAACACCAGCACTTCTACCCCTAAGACAAAACCACAAAATTTAATCCAAAATATTAAGGAGGGACAGATCATGTAAAAAGTGATCCGAGTTCAATTTTGACTCAGGATTTGCCTAACTGGGAGAGAATGATGTTGTGTGACTGGTCCATTAGGATGGCATAGAAGTCCCTGAAATACTGACTGTATAGGTCAATACTTCATACACAAGAGGAGGAGAAAGAGGAGGAGGAGGTAGGGGAGGGGAAGTTGCCAGTTGTCCTTATGTGATTCTAAGAGAAGAGAAATGGTCAAAGTTGACATAGTGAAATCTCCAGCCCAGTCCAGTGATAGCGTGCCAGCACCTGGGGTGTTGATAGGTTTTGAAGATCAGCAACAGAGTAACTATTCTCTCTGAGAAGGCAGGGCCACCACTAGCATAGACCAGTCTCCAGTTATGTATATACACACAAATACCTGCTTCCAAGATTATAGAATTTTTTGTAAGATGTTAACAATAAGGATTGACAATAAATACCACCAAGAGATTCTATTGCACAGATTTCCCCTCTGTCTAACTGACTAATACAACTAGTCATAAAACAAAGCAAATGGATTATTTAAGATGTGCTTGAGATAGTCTTTCAACCCTTTTGCTCCAAGAGCTTTCAGCTCCAAAAATTGCCAGGAAGCATCTACAATATACAGGCATGATCAATACAACAAAGGTAAAACTCCTATGCATTATGGAAGTAATTCCCAAACTATTATTGGCTCATAATACAATTAAATGTGGCACATCAAGCCTGTTATGCCCATTCACAGAACTGGGTTAGTTTTCACAATCATTGTATATATTAAAATCTTGAGACGTTTTATTGTATTTGAACATATATATATATACATTATAGTATCATCTACACAGTATCCTGCTACAAGGTGTTGCATTGTTTTCTCAGTTCCCTAACTTCCTTGGCATTTCCTTTTTGCCACTTGGTTACCATTCCTGGGTCTGGAGTGGTAATTAAGTGGTAATTGCTTCTGATCCAGGGCAGTGGGCAAGAAACAGGGATGACCCTACACCCACAACAAGCTATGAGGAGGAGGAGGAAAGGGCGGGGGATGGGAGTGGTTACACGCCTTTCGACTTGGCTACTTCCCTTATAACGAGGGAAAGAGCCCTTGGTATATAGATAGTTACCACTTGAAAGCTTCCGTGACTTAATTTACCACCAGTTTGGGAACTACTGTCCTATGGTCACAGAAACACTGGTGCCATGTAAAACTACTCTTGGAGACAAAAGTATCCCAGCAATCTGGATAAGGGCACACATCAACCTCATTTTGAAGTCAAACCACCACACCAACCAGTATCATACAGGCCAATATAATTTCACTCCAAACTATATATATATATATATATATATATATATATATAATCATCATTAAAATAAAACCACACAACATGGCTCACACATCAAACCTAACCCATCCTAAATGGGATAAATAAATAAATAATAAATAAATAACAAGACAAAACAAAACAAAAGCACAAGTAGCTTACATATTTACTTAGGCTCTAGGTATCTTGTACTAGAAACCCAAGGCCTCAATGTAGCTGGCAACAGTCCAAGGTTCTTCCAGACTTCGAGAAAAAGTTATACTGTTGTCTGTATTGCATACATAGGACAAAGAATTTCATCAACAGTTTGGATAAAGCTGATCTGAGATTCATATACTTGAGAAATAAATTTCCCTTAATCAATGATGATTTTTATTTAGAGTCACAGATTATGGAACTGTACCAGGATGAAATGGTTAACAAAGCTCTTGCTGATGATGGAAAAAAAAGGGCTGTCATTTGAGTCTGTAAAAGTTTCCTGGGAAATAACAGATCAGAAAACTATTGTGAGCCACAGTTTAGGGAACTGCTCCATGATGAAATGTTTAACAAAGCTCTTGCTGATGAAAATGAGGGGAAAAAAAAATGTCATTTGAGTCTGTAAAGGTTTCCTGAGATATCACAGATCAGTAAAAATATTGTTATGTAAAAAAATCTTGACAGCATATACAATGCTGTAGTGTGATATAATTTTAGAAAATCTTGACCTAGAAAATCTTGGGAAGTCACCAAACATCTTGGATGTGGAACAGTGTTAACAAAGAGGAACTTATGTTGGAAGACTATTGAACACTAAGGGGGTATTTTTTCACATGTAATACTGGCTTTCATTGTAAATAAGTAGCATAAACTTATTCTAAAATTCAAATTCTGTCACTTAAAAACCATGCCTGATAGAAAAATTCTAAAACATTTAAACTAGTTCAAAAACTACTTTAAGACTTATGTTCATACATACATACATATACCAAAGGCTTTTTCCCCTTACAAGGGAGGTAGCCAAAAAGAAAGGCATAAAAACCAATTCCACCCATTCCATCCCTAAATACACTCCACTCCCTCTTTTCTTGGCACCTCCTGGATGACGGGTCATCCCTGCATCTTGTCCACTGCCCTGAGTTGGAGGCAGTATCACAAGACACAGCAAGGCCGCTTCATTAAATCGGCGACCCCCCTCTCCGTCCCCTCATGCAGAAAAGGAGAAGACTGGGAGAAATCCCTTCAGGATGAGTCAAATTTTTCTCACACATACTACCTCACCCCCCATTCCCCCACCCATTCCACCTCATGCATCACATCATCATCCATATACAACCATTCTCCATTCACCAGTCCTTCTTCCACAGACATTCCCCTCTTCCCCAAAGCTCCCTTCACCCCATCCATCCATCTCATCCTAGGTTACCCCCTCATGTTCACTCCCTCCACATCTGCCTTCCATACCTCTTTTACTAGTCTTTCTTCACTCATTCTTTCCATGTGTCCAAACCATCCCAATACTCTTTCATCCACCCTATCTTCCAACTCCCTTACCACCACTGTTCTCCTCCTCACCTCCTCATTTCTCACTCTATCCAGCCTATTAACCCCTATCATACTTCTCAGACACCTCATCTCAAACACATTCAAACTCCTTCTCTCTTCCTCTCTTATGTTCCATGTTTCTGCCCCATACAGTGCTGTTGGCACAATCGTTCCTTCATACAATCTCCTCTTAGCATCCATCCCAAATGTCTATTCCTCATTACACTTTTTAATCCACCAAGACATTTACTCACTTCTCGCAATCTACATTCTACCTCCACCACCCCACCCTTTCCTGCCACATTTGCACCCAAGTATCTAAAACTATCCACTTCCTCCAGTCGCTCTCCCTTAATCCTCACTTCCAGTCTACTGCCACTTTCACCCCTTGTATATCTCATCACCTTACTTTTACCCACATTTATCTTCAACTTTCTTCTTTCACACACTCTCCCAAACTCTGTCACCAACTTCCTCAATCCCTCCTCTGATCCTGCTACAAGCGCAGTGTCATCTGCAAACAACAGCTGGCTCACCTCCCACTTTTCTCCATTTTTTTTAAACATCTCCAATCCCTGACCCACCACCCTTGCATTTACCTCTCGCACCACCCCATCCATGTATAAGTTGAACAGCCAGGGCGACATAACACATCCCTGATGAAGTCCCACCTTTACCTTGAACCACTCATTCTCTCCATTTTTAATCCTGACACATCCTCTACTACTCATGTAAAAACTCTTGACAGTTCATAGAAGCTTTCCTCCTATCCTGTATATCTGCAAAACCTCCCACAGTGCCTTTCTGTCTACCCTGTCATAAGCCTTTTCCAGATCCATAAGAGCCAAAAAAACATCCTTACCTTTTCCTATAGCTTTCTCACATATGTGTCTTACCACAAAAATTTGATATATGCAACCTCTACCTGTCCTAAATCCACACTGTTACTCACCAATTACTCCCTCTGTTCCTCTCCTAATCCTCTCAATCAAGATCCTCCCATAAGCCTTCCCAACTACATTTAACAAGCTAATCCCTAACTACTACACTCACACTTGTCCCCTTTTCCATTGTAAAGTGGAACTACACTCTACCCTGTCTTCAGTAAACATTAGATAACCTCACCAGCCAGTCCACCATCACTGTGCCTCCTTTTTTCAGACATTCTGCATGGCATCCATCCAGACCAGGTGCCTTACCTGCTCTCATCATCTTAACAACTGCCTTCACTTCATCCTTCCTTATTTCTCCTCACTCATCACGGTCATTTTCTTAGCACTTCCCACTGCAACTATCTTTCCCTCCCTATCCTCCTTCACATTTAGCAACTCACTAAAATACTCTGCCCATCTTCCCTTTACTGCCTTCTCTTCCATTATCATCTCTCCATCTGCACTTTTTACCTTTTCTTCTCTACTTGATTCGCCTCTTCTTCCTCTCTTAATTTCTTTCCAAACCATCTTTTTATTACTATCAAACTTTTTTGTCATACTCTTACCCCATCTCACATCTGCTCTCCTCTTTGCTTCCTTTACCTTGTGCTTTACTTCTTTTCTTTGTACCTCTCATCCTATTTTGTAAGCAATCTGTGAAAGCTCGCTTCTTCTCTTCTACAACATTCTTTGTTTCCTCATCCCACCATTCACTACCCTTCCTTCTATTTCGTCCTGTCTTTCATGTTCCACACACCATCTTTGCACACTTTGTGACTCCCTCCTTGAACCATCCCCATTCCTCCTCCCTTCCTAGCTCTACTCTATCCTTCACTCCCTCATACTCCTTTCTTAGCATCTTGTATTCCTTCTCCTTTTCATTTAAAGAGTTCACTCTAAGCACCTCCCTACCTTTTGTCCTTTTCCTTTCTCCATCTATCCTCCACTCTCAACTTACCTTCCACCATAAATATATCTGATATTCCCCCACTCTCTCCCCTTAGCACATGTACATCCTTAATTCTTCCTATTATACTCCTATCTACCACTACATAGTCCATTAATGCTCTATCTACCACCCTTCTATCCACCACCCTCTCCAATGTGTAATTATGCTTGACTTTCCTCTGAAACACTGTATTTGCTATCATCAACTTTCTTTCTCGACACATCTCTACCATCAACTCTCCACTACGATTCTTTCCTGGAACTCCACATTTCCCTACCACTCCGTCAACTGGTTCATTTCCTACCCTAGCATTAAGGTCTCCCAATACTACTACATTGATGTTCCTCCCTAATCCTTCTATGCACTCATTTAAATCTATCCAAAAAGCCTCCCTTTCTTCTACACTTCTCACTACCAGGCCCATATGCACTTACAAAAATCCACATCTCCTTTCCCAGTTTCACCTTCATCCACATTATCCTTGAGGACACCTCCTTCCACTCCACTACACGTTTACCTATCTCTTCACTTACTTGCACAGCCACTCCTTCTCTCCCTCTCTTCACTCTTGAAAACCTCCCAAACTCGCCCTTCCATCTCAACATAGTTTCACTCAAAGCCAACACATCCATCTTTCTTTTCATAAACATACTACCTATCTCTTTCCTTTTACTCTCATCTGTTCCACATCCATACACTAAAAGATTCAAACCTTAGTGTGCTGGTTGGAAAACTCCTAGACCCTCTTATGCCTTTACTTTTTTTAGGAGTGTCCCCTTTGGGGCTACAGGGAGAAGGATGCCTGGTCCCAATCCCCATCCCATTTTTCTCGCCTCTTACGATCCAAGTGGAAATACTTGGTGGCAGTATTCTTTTCCCCTCACCACAGGGTAGGCAAAACAAGGAAAAGAAGTTCAGAGAAATGGTACAGGACAGCATAATGGAGGGACAGTAGCAGTATAATAAAAGTTTCATTATTTCTCTGTGAGCAGAGTCCTCCTCTATCAGACAAAATGATGTGTGGCTCTGGTCCATAGAGGCACCCCATATAGACCCTAAAGTATCAACTGCATGCTACTTTGCCATAACAACATGCAGCCAATACCCCAGACAAAAATAAAATGATGACAAGTGTCAGAATGAAAATCCACAGCCCTTTGGGAGTGACTAATGGTCCTTGGGCTCTCCCGTACATCTTTCTGAGAAGAAATACTCTTATCTCTGTTGTATCAGTGAGAGACAGTTTCTTATCATTAGCTGGTAGGAATAGGAGTAGGAAGACAAGGAAGATGAAGAGGGAAGCAGTGACTGGCTGTCAGATCTTATAAAAAGAAGAGGAGGTCTATCATATTTCTTTACATTATACTGCATTACTGATAATTATCAGTAATCAGTGAATTATAATTCAACAGCACTTCTATACTTGGGGACAATATTACACCTAGATCAAGGATCAAAATAGGACCATGGAGTAAGGTTATTACATTTAATGAAAACAGCTGTGTTCGTACATATTGACAGAATACGGAGGTGAGGTGGCAATGAATCTTTAATGCTATGTTTGTTAGATTTTTTTGTTCCAATTCCATAGAGCACTGGCACACATTGCTATACCAAGTATACCAGGTGTAAGATGGATGTAAGGTGGGTATGCTTTGCTTTGGCCACCCCTTTATGAGGGGAATGAGGCCCTTTCATATGTATGTATATTCATATCTACAGCTCACAATGAAAGGTAAGCTAGAGCCCTCCCTATGACCTCAAGGCTGAGACTCCCCATGCCTCCCCCTATACTACTGGTTCCTCCCCACCACGAGGCTGTTGGAACCCATAGGTTCAGGATCACAACCTCCTTCATCTACAGGAGCCATGGCAATAGCCATAGTCTGCTTCCAGCTTATCCTTATTCTTCTTCCATGGACAGAAAGACCACAAACAATGGCTGCAAAATGTCAACACCCAGCAATACATCAAGCAGTTAAAAGGGCACATCAGTAGATTAGATCCACCACTACTGTAAACAGATTTACTAAACCCCAATCTTTGTAGAGCTATTAATAGATGAGATGGGTCATTCATATAATCAGGACCTGACCACCCTTTGGTTAAGGTCCAATCAGGAACACTTATACCTGTGAACTACAAAGAGAATTAAAATAAAATTAAATTAGGCAGATACAATAAATCATAAAAATAAATAAATAGTTTGGGTTGGGTTGTCTTTTGGCTATTAATTTTACTGAGAAGTCCGAATATGACACAAAAATAGTCCCTAGGACTAATTTCCATTGTGGTCACTCACTTGTGGTGGTGTTCAAAAATAAACAACAATAAATACATCAATCAATCAGGCCTATAAAATAAAAATCCTTCTCCATACCCCTATCCACTCCAATTATATTATTCCTAAATATAAACCCTAAACTATAACACATACAAATAATACATCTGCAAAATATTTACACACATACATCACATACACATGCCAATGTGTAACAGAAAAAAAAAAACATAAGCCCATCAAGGTCAACTTCTTTTTCATTATTCCCCAATGAAACTGTCCTTTTGTACATCAACTCACACACAACAATTATTACAAATAAAAACATTCTGAAATATTTTTTCCTAGGATTGAAACGAATCCTCTGCCCTAACCTATAACTGCCCTACAATATATTTTTATTGTGAACCCGTCTATTTATTTCTAATATATAAATAAAAATCTTGCTACTTTTATGGACTAAGCCATAACACACAAACATGACATGTTGACCAGCATTTGGTTAAGCAATTACAATGAAGCATTCCCTATATTCCTCAAACAGTATGCAAAACAGCATAACTCCTAATGATGGAATATACAAATGTGAATCTGACACTGCGAAGTGCATGGAGTATATAAACCTAGTGCTAAACTATCCCAATTCACCACAGATCAGTTTTTGGTGATACATCTGCCTGCTTTATCTCCAACTTATTCTTCGATAATGTTAACTTATGCTTTATTATGAATGTTGTCTTAAGATATCTTATGCAAAGAACTGTGATACAGATGACCGATAGTAATGAACAACATTGACATCTCGCAATCCAAGACATGATCTAATACATCACGCAAATGTTTTGGCAACATTATCATAGTTGACCGACTATACACAGCTTCCAATCCTAAAGCAATGATCTTAATTACTCATTGCTCAAAACTATCGATCCCAGAACCGTGTTTAGTACTTTGGTTCTTCCGAGAGTGACTCATAAGGATTATTTTCCCATGCGCGTCTTAAATTCTTCACTAGCACACAGTTGTGCCAATAATCAGTTACATACACTTATTTATATATATAACTTGCATGTTAAGTTGGTTGTATGTTTTATTCCAACATATCCAACTTTTATCATATATTCCTCTAAATCAACAAGCTCCATTGATATATAATTTATTATACACGTAACAAATTCGATCAACGTGGCACCGTCGCATGGTCATTGCTCCTCCAAGGACGGTTAGGTAGAATTGCCAGTCCATCGGATCAGTTCATAACTTTGATGATGATTTATGAAGCCAAAACAATAATTTTTACCCTACGAGCTCCCACTATACAATTCAAAGTACTAGGCATGATACTTTCCTATAGTCAAAGTAAACCTATAAGGCATAAATGTCTACTAATGTCCAAAATTCCCAGGAGCGAGTGCCTTTGGCCAACCGAAAATGGCTACCATCCGCCATTGTTCCTTTTCCGCCATATTTCGCTGCCATATTTAACATGGCTGCCCCCATTCCTCAAAACACAAACAAACACCAAAACACAGCAACATTGACTCTGACAGTCCGCACTACACATATTTAATGTCTCCAAAGCCCACAAACCATTATCATATCGATTTCTGCTCACGTACGAAGTTTCAAGCGACACACTTTGGCTTGGCTTGGCTAAAATTGCATAGTAACAAAGACCCGCCCCTCTTCATGCCCAATTCCATCCCCGACTCACAATATTAACCAAAATAAACGTGACAGTTCGTGTCTTACCGTCATCTGCTCCCGATGACCACATTGTAACTGAGAACTCCCCTTCTAATGTTTTTATCTGAACTTGCTTTTGTTCCCACTTCTGCCCTACGCCACTTGCATATCCACCAACATCTTCCGACTCCCGTCTTCTCTTCTGTCCCTTTTTCTGGCCCCGTTTGGAAGGTCCTGGACTAGATTCAATACACACATCATTCTCCACAGGCACAGGAATTTCATAGGGGATTTCTTGTTCACCAACCACCTCTTCTTGAGTCTGGAAGATGATTTCCTCTCTCCCTGGCTCAGGTAGCTGTTGAAGAGCAATAATAGGTTGCCCATCATAAGTGTCTATAGTCTCTACGGGAATATCAACAGGTATAGCCTCTATTTCCACTTCTTGTACTTCAGGTTGGATTTCTACCTCAGTAACAACATCAGACGAGGCCATGTTTAAGGCCGCCACTCATTACACAGCTCCAACAACAATATTCGCCTCGCCACTGCGAGTCCCCCACCACCGCCGCCACAACAAAACACTCTGCCAGATGCTACACAAGAAACGCAATTATTATTGAAGTTTTAAATGAATGATATTTGAATGGAATAACATAAGTTCTATAAAATATTATTTATATTAATATTCTTATGCAAATCACTAATTACAAAGCAAAAAGTAAATTCATAACTTATTAATATACATAATACTTGGCATTTCAATGACGTCACAGCGCACAAGCCTTACTCAAGTGCATTTCCTGCACCATAATACAAATGTTTATTTAGACCAGGGCTAGTTGTAAGAATGCTTAGTTCAACCGTGTTTCAGTGTAAGAACCTAAATATTGCTGCGCTTTGCTTAAATGAAACTGGTGGGCTGTTCCTCGTGAATACAGAGTAGATCTAGTTCTGCTTATAATGTTACACTACAACAGTAGCCTACATGCAAACTTAATTTATGAAGCAGGATTGTAATACGAGTCATATAGGAAATATTTGTAAAAAAAAATCCATTCACTAAAAGTGTTGCGTTACCCACTCTCTTGTATATTTGCATGAACACACACACACACTCGATGGCGCAGTGGTTGGAGTTCCCGGCCACCACCACGGGGTCCGGGTTCGAATCCCGCCCAGGGCTGAAATGATCATGTGCCACTAAAATGATTTGGTTTTACTTGAGACTAATAGAGATCATGCAAGAAAGGAACGGATGGGATGCTTGTGCTTTCCTAGATTTACGAAAAGCATTTGATAAAGCACCACACCAAAAGCTACTAAGTAAAATCGAAATAATAGGTGGTGTACAGGGAAAGTTATTGAAATGGATGGAAGATTTCTTGAACGGGAGAAAATGAGGATGGTTCTTAGAGACAAAAACTCGACCTGGGAAGAAATGATAAGTGGAGTCCCACAAGGTTCTGTATTGGCTCCGATAATGTTTGCCATATATATAAATGACATGGATGAAGGTGTGGAATGTTATATGAACTTCATTGCAGATGATGCAAAACTACTTAAGTACAGAGGAAGACTGCGAATCACTACAGAGAGACATAGATAAAGTCTGGGAATGGAGTCAAAAGTGGGAAGTGAACTTCAACATCAAGAAATGTAGTATAATGGAATTTGGAAAAAGTAAAAATAGAATAACAGGGTCATATAAAATTGGTTCAAAGGAAGTGAAAAGTTAGCTCGGAAAAGGACCTAGGAGTAATTATCAGCAAAGGCATTTCACCAGACAAGCATATCAACAACCTTTAGTTTACTAAGATCAATGAAAGTGGCCTTTGATCACTGGGATGAAGAAATGGTAAAGAAATTTTTAGTCATACTTATGAGACCAATATTGGAGTACACTGCGACACCATGGACATCCAGTAAAAAATAATATATATATATATATATATATATATATATATATATATATATATATATATATATATATATATATATATATATAAAGAAATTAGAAAGAATCCAAAGAACAACGACAAAGGTGGCACGAACACTTCAAATTGACATACGAAGAAAGATTGTCCAAACTGGAATTACCAACCCTGGAACAAAGAAGAGAAAGAGATCTACTATCCATTTACAGAATTATGAAAGGGATGGAAGTCCTCGATAGAGAAGATTTATAAAGTGGGATAATAGAAAAAAAGGGGACATGAAAAGAAAGAGATCTGAAAAAGAATAGTTTCCCACACAGGGTCGTAGATGCCTGGAACAAATTGGATGAGGCAACAATGTGTGCAAAAACTATACAAGAATTTAAGAACAAACTAGATGCTGAACGATACAAAGGCGGGTTACTACGAGCATAACACTCTTCACGTATAATACAACTAGTTAAATACATTGTTCATGTGAACCACACGGAGGAATAGTTTAAGGATGGTCTTCTGCAGCTATTATTATCCACTTCCTGTACTTTGTATTGGTTCCATGCAAATATGTATAGTGTCCAGATGTTTTTGCAATAATCCACCGTCTTCTTCCTTTTCTCATGATGTTTGTGTCATCCGAAAACATGTTGGCAAACATGTTGTGTGTGTGTGTCTGTGTGTGCATGTATCTACCTAGTTGTGTTTTATGGGAAGGGGAACTATGCTCGTGTGTCCCGTCTTCATATCTCATTATATCTAGACTGTTTTTAAAATCGTGTATTGTTTTTGCACACACCACTTTCTCATCTAACTTGTTCCAAATGTCTATTACTCTGTGGGGAAAGCTGTTCTTTTTCAGATCTCTTCTATAACTGTCTTTCTTGATTTTCTTTCCGTGTCCTCTTGTATTTCTATCATCCCATTTTTTTAAATCCTCTCCATCAATAGTTTCTATGCCTTTCATGATTCTATAAATAGTTATCAAGTCTCCTCTCTCTCTCTCTCCTCTTTGCTCTAATGTCTGTAGTTCAAGTTTTGCTAGTCTTTCTTCATATGATAGTTCTGAGAGTGTTGGTGCCAATTTCGTAATTGCTCTTTGTATTCTTTCAAGTTTTGTTATACATTTTTTTTTTGTACTTGGTGACCACGTCGTCTCTGCATATTCCAATCTTGGTCTTATCAAAGTAACTAGTATTTTCTTCACCATTTCTTCATCCAGGTATGTAAAAGCTACTTTGATTGTTCTTATTAAATTATAAGTTTCTAAAAAAAAATGTTTATATGTTTCTCAGGTGACATATTATTCATAATAATGACTCCTAGGTCTTTCTCGTTTTCTATTTTTTTATTTCTTCTTCTCCCAATTTATACGATCCCACTATTCTTTTTTTGCTTCTTCCAAATTCCATTATACTACACTTCTTAATATTGAATTCCATCTCCCACTTCCTACTCCTTTCCCATACTTTATTGAGATCATTCTGTAGCGACCCACAATCTTCTTCAGTGTTCACTTTTTCAATAATTATTAGGTCCAATCTCGATGGCTCTTCCTCATTTCTATACCTAGTATTCTCTTGAATCCATTGCATCATTGTATGTTCTATAATCATATCAAGTAGTACATTTCCCCATAGGTCGTCTCCACCCTTCATTGTCATCTCTTCCCAGCAGATTTCTTTACAATTAAAGTCACCCATTATGATTATTCGTCCTCCATCTTCCATTATCTTATTTAGTGTTATCCTTGTGTCTTCTAACATACTTTTGTGTTCTCTCTCTTCTCACGAGGCTGTTTTAGGAGGCACATAATTTATCACAAACTTCCTGCTCTTCCCATCCCTGTCCTCTACTTCTATCATAATCATCTCTATTCTTTCCATATGTGACATTCCTCACATTTATATCCTTCTTAGTCAAGAACATAACTCCACCCCCTTGTTTTACCCCTCTGTTTCTAATTCAACAATTATATGCTCCATGTCCTACACTGTTGGCTGGTAGTGGACCTTTTAATTTTGTCTCTACAATTCCCATTATGCCCAGTTCTTTTTCCTTCAGGTAATCATTCAGTTCGTTCAAGCCTGTTATTAAGCCATCTCTATTTGTGTAAGACACTTTTAATTTTCTGTTACTTCCGTTGTGTTTTCCTCTTCCCTTCTATTTTCCTCTGCTATGAACCATTTCTTCACTTTCATATTCACTACTCTCCAATAGAATTTCTCTTTTTCTGTCTCTGTACTTTTCTCGTTTTTTCCCATAGCTTCTAGTCTTTTTGTCTTCTCCTCCTCTATTTCCTTTTTATTAATTTCTCTTTTTATCCATATCTTTTTACATTGTTCACTGTCAGCTAGTTTCCCTGTTTTTGTTAATATATTCTCTGCTGTTGTTTGTGACCCGAATTTAACCTTAATTGGTCTAGTCTTATCTGTATTGTATTTCCCGAGCCTATATATTTCCTCTACTTGTTTCCCTATTTCAGGTTCATTTTCTTGAACTACTTCTAATGTATTATTTACTTTTTCCCTTTCCTCCTTTATTCTTGTAGTCCTATTTAGATTGTACTTCTCTTCCATCCCTAATATAATAATACTTTTTTTTTATCTGCCAAGTCTCTTACTATATTCTCCTCCCTCATCACTTTAATAACTGCGTCTTCACTTTGTTCTTTCATCTGCTGTTTCACCATACCTTTAAATTCAATTGTATTGTTCTCTTGTACTTTCTTCCAACCACTTACCTCTTTTGCTATTGACTCTTTGTTCTCTTTATTACTCCTCTTTAATTCCTCATTCTCTTCCTTTACTTCTCTTAACTGTTTTTTTATTTTTTTATTCTAGGCTGGATAGAGTGAGAAATGAGGAGGTGAGGAGGAGAACAGGTGTGAAAAAGGAGCTGGGAGATAGGGTTGATGAAAGAATATTAGGATGGTTTGGACACATGGAAAGAATGAGTGAAGAAAGACTAGTAAAAGAGGTATGGAAGGCAGATGTGGAGGGAGTGAACATGAGGGGACGTCCTAGGATGAGGTGGATGGGTGGGGTGAAGGGGGCTTTGGGGAAGAGGGGAATGTCTGTTGAGGAAGGAAGGGAGAGGACGGAAGACAGAGGTGAGTGGAGAATGGTTGTATATGGATGATGTTGTGATTGCATGAGGAGGAATGGGCGGGGGGGTGGGGGGTAGTATGTGTGAGTAAATTTTGACGCAGCCCGAAGGGATTTCTCCCCGTCCTCTCCTTATATGCAAGGGGGGACGGAGAGGGGGGGTCGCCGATTAAATGAAGCGGCCTTGCTGTGGATGTGCTGTGTCTTGCGACACTGCTTCTGACCCAGGGCGGTGGGCAAGGTGCAGGGATGACCCGTCATCCAGGAGGTGCTCAGATGAGAGGGAGGGTGGGAGGGGTGTGGAGTGTATTTAGGGATGAAATGGGTGGGAGTGTTTTTATGCCTTTCCCTTTTTGGCTACCTCCCTTGAAAGGGGGAAAAGCCTTGGTATATGTATGTATGTACTATTTCTTTAGATAGGTTTTGATTCTCCTTCTTTAATTCTTCCAGCTTATCAACTCTTTGAGTATTTAACTTTATTTGGTTGAACTTAGCTTCCCAATTGTTATTAATTTCTTGTAGTTTCTCCTCTAAATTTACTAGTTGGGAGAGGTTGTCATTTCCTCCCTCATTAAATCCATGGAAATATTTATCTTCACCTTCCATTGCACTGCTCTTATCTATATTTCTAATCTTTACGTTTTTGCTAATCCCTTCGTCTTCATTATCCTCCGGTCTCCGTTTGTTGACATGGAGTCGGCTTTCCTGGACCCTGTCTTCTCCTTCCTCATTTCCTTCCATTTTCCTCAGTAATCCCTCCCCTTCTCCTTTTTCATCACCTTCCCACTACACCACGAGCTTTCCTCTTCCCTGTAAACACAACATAGGTACTTCCTTGTGATTCTCGAAATTCTTGGATAATTCCGGAGCCCGAACTTCCCTGCCACTCCGACCGATGTGTGTGTGTCTGTGTGTCTGTGCTAGTGTGTGTGTGTATGTGTATTTACCTAGTTGTATTTACCTAGTTGTATTTTACGGGAAGGGGAGCTATGCTCGTGTCGTGTCCCGTCTTCATATCTCATTTTATCTAAACTATTTATAAATTCATGTATTGTTTTTGCACACACCACTTTCTCATCTAACTTGTTCCAAATGTCTATTGCTCTGTGAGGAAAGCTGTTCCTTTTCACATCTCTTCTATAGCTGTCTTTTTTTGATTTTCTTTCCGTGTCCTCTTGTATTTCTATCATCCCATTTTATCAGATTCTCTCTATCAGTAATTTCTATGCCTTTCATGATTCTGTAAATAGCTATCAAATCTCCTCTCTCTCTTCTTTGCTCTAGTGTCTGTAGTTCAAGTTTTGCTAGTCTCTCTTCATATGATAGTTTTGAGAGTGTTGGTGCCAATTTTGTAATTGCTCTTTGTATTCTTTCAATTTTTTTTATACATTTTTTTGTACTTGGTGACCATATCGTTGCTGCATATTCTCCAGAAATCTTATTTATATGTTTCTCAGGTGATATATTATTCATAACAATGATTCCCAGGTCCTTCTCATTTTCTACTTTTTTATTCCTTCTTCTCCCAGTTTATATGATCCTGTTATTCTGTTTTTGCTTTTTCCAAATTCCATTATACTACACTTTTTTGTATTGAACTCCATCTCCCACTTCCTACTCCATTCCTGTACTTTATTTAGATCACTCTGTAGTGATTCACAATCTTCTTCCGTGTTCAGTCTTTTCAGTAGTTTTGCATCATCTGCAAAGAAGTTCATATAGCTTTCAATTCCTTCATCCATATCATTAATATATATAGCAAACATTATTGGGGCCAGAACTGTTCCTTGCGGAACACCGCTTATTACTTCATCCCATTTTGAGTGTTTGTCTCATATCACTACTCTCATTTTCCTTTCTTGCAAAAAGTCTTCCATCCAATTAAGCAGTTTGCCCTGTATTCCTCCTTCAGTTTCTAATTTCTTAAGCAACTTCTTATGTGGTACTTTGTCAAAAGCTTTTTTTAGGCCTATATATCTATTAGCCTTGAATAGAAACATATTAAATTGGTGACGCATGATCGTCCTTGTCTGAATCCAAATTGCCTTGGATTTAACACGTTTTTTTTTTTCTAAATATTTTACCCATCTACTTTTGACAATTCTTTCACAAATTTTTGCTATTGTACTTGTTAGAGAGACTGGTCTATAGTTGGTAGGGTCTTCTTTATTTCCTCCTTTATATATGGGTACTATATTTGCTTTTTTCCAATCTTCTGGAACTTTTCCTTCTTTCAAGGAACTGTTTATTATGCTATGTATTTTGTCTGCCAGTTCATTCCTGCATTCTTTTAAAATCCAGTTTGCTATTTCATCTGGTCTATGCGATTTTCTGACATCAAGATTACTCAAGTGTTTCAGTATTTCGTTCTTTGTTACTTCTATTTCTTTCATGGGAGGGACTTTCTCTTTCCATTCGATCTCTTCAGGTTGTATGTTCTCCCTTGTAAACACTGATTTAAAATGTTTGTTCATATGTGTGTATTTACCTAGTTGTATTTACCTAGTTGTATTTTACGGGTAGGGGAGCTATGCTCGTGGGGTCCCGTCTTCATATCTCATTTTATCTAAACTATTTTTAAATTCATGTATTGTTTTTGCACACACCACTTTCTCATCTAACTTGTTCCAACTGTCTATTACTCTGTGAGGAAAGCTGTTCTTTTTCAAATCTCTTCTATAGCTGTCTTTTTTTATTTTCTTTCCGTGTCCTCTTGTATTTCTGTCATCCTATTTTATCAGATTCTCTCTATCAGTAATTTCTATGCCTTTCATGATTCTGTAAATAGCTATCAAATCTCCTCTCTCTCTTCTTTGCTCTAGTGTCTGTAGTTTAAGTTTTTGTAGTCTCTCTTCATATGATAGTTTTGAGAGTGTTGGTGCCAGTTTTGTGATTGCTCTTTGTATTCTTTCAAGTTTTTTTATACATTTTTTTGTACTTGGTGACCATATCGTTGCTGCATATTCCAATCTTGGTCTTATCAGGGTGATTAGGATTTTCCTCACCATTTCTTCATCCAGGTATGTAAATGCCACTTTGATTGTTCTTATTAAATTATAAGTTTCTCCAAAAATCTTATTTATATGTTTCTCAGGTGACATATTATTCATAACAATGACTCCCAGGTCCCTCTCATTTTCTACTCTTTTTATTCCTTCTTCTCCCAAATTATATGATCCTGTTATTCTGTTTTTGCTTTTTCCAAATTCCATTATACTACACTTTTTTGTATTGAACTCCATCTCCCACTTCCTACTCCATTCTTGTACTTTATTTAGATCTCTCTGTAGTGATTCACAATCTTCTTCAGTTTTCACTCTTTTCAGTAGTTTTGCATCATCTGCAAAGAAGCTCATATAGCTTTCAATTCCTTCATCCATATCATTAATATATATAGCAAACATTATTGGGGCCAGAACTGTTCCCTGCGGGACACCGCTTATTACTTCATTCCATTTTGAGTGCTGATCTCTTATCACTACTCTCATTTTTCTTTCTTGCAAAAAGTCTTCCATCCAATTTAGCAATTTACCTTGTATTCCTCCTTCATATTCTAATTTCTTAAGCAACTTCTTATGTGGTACTTTGTCAAAAGCTTTTTTTAGGTCTAGAAATGCACAATCAGCCCATCCATCTCTTTCTTGTATTATATCTATTAGCCTTGAATAGAAACATATTAAATTGGTGACGCATGATCGTCCTTGTCTGAATCCAAATTGCCTTGGATTTAGTACGTTGTTTTTTTCCAAGTATTTTACCCATCTACTTTTGATAATTCTTTCACAAATTTTTGCTATTGTACTTGTTAGAGAGACTGGTCTATAGTTGGTAGGTTCTTCTTTATTTCCTCCTTTATATATAGGTACTATATTTGCTTTTTTCCAATCTTCTGGAACTTTTCCTTCTTTTAAGGAACTGCTTATTATGCTATGTATTTTGTCTGCCAGTTCATTCCTGCATTCTTTCAGAATCCAGTTTGCTATTTCATCTGGCCCATGCGATTTTCTGACATCAAAATTACCCAAGTGTGTCAATATTTCATTCTTTGTTACTTCTATTTCTTCCATAGGGGGGACTTTTTCTTTCCACTCAATCTCTTCAGGTTGTATATTTTCCCTTGTAAACACTGATTTAAAATGTTTGTTCATAATTTCTGCCATTTCCATTTCCTTAGTGTATTCAACTCCTCCTTGTCTTAATTTCTCCAAGTCTTGTTTGTTTTTCAGTTTATTGTTTACAAATCTGTAGAATAGTTTTGGTTGATCTTTACACTTTTCTATAACATCTTTTTCATATTTTCTTTTTTCCTCTCTGCACTTTTGTACATATTCATTTCTATAACCAGTATATATTTTCCATTTTTCAGGTCTTCTGTCTTTTTTCCATCTGGTCCAGGCTTTGTCTCTTTTGTCTTTTAACTCCCTACAACTTTTGTTGTACCAGCATTTTACATATTCTTTTTCTTGTTTTTGTCTTGGGACATACTTTTCCACTCCTTTTTTGTAAATTTTTGTCAAAATATTCCATTTCTCTTCCACTGATGTTTCTTCTTTGTATATTTCTTCCCAGTTTTCTTGTTGGAAGAATTCTCTTATTTTATCAAAGTTTGTTTTTTTCATACATCATTCTTCCTTTTCTATATTGTTCATTTCTTTTCATATATTTTTCTTCATTAAGTTCCAGTTCAATCAATATGTGGTCACTTTTACCTATTGGTGTTTTATATTCAATCTTGTCCACTATTCTAGGTTCAGATGTAATTATTAAGTCTAGCCTCGATGGTTCTTCTTCATTTCTATACCTAGTGTTCTCTTGTATCCATTGTGTCATTGAATGGTCAGTAATCATCTCAAGTAGAGCATTTCCCCATGAGTCATCACCACTCTTAACTGTCATTTCTTCCCAGCAGATTTCTTTGCAATTAAAGTCGCCCATCATAACTATTCTTCCTCCGTCTTCCATTATTTTAGTTAATGCTATCTTTGTGTCCTCTAACATACTTTTATATTCACTCTCCTCCCATGAGGCTGTTTTCGGAGGCACATAATTGATCACAAATTTTCTGCTCTTCTTATCTCGGTCTTCCACTTTTATCATAATCATCTCTACTGTATTCTTTCCATATATGACACCTTTCACGTTTATATCCTTCTTAGTCAGGAACACAACTCCACCCCCTTGCTTTTTCTCTCTGTTTCTAATCCAATAATTGTATGCATCATGTCCTACACTGTTGGGTGGTAGTGGGCCTTTTAATTTTGTTTCTACAATTCCCATTATGTCCGGTTCTTTTTCTTTCAAATAATCATTCAGCTCATTCAATCCTGTTATTAATCCATCTATATTTGTGTAAGACACTCTTAGTTTTCTGCCACTTCCATTGTGTTCTCTGTTTCCCTTATGTTTTTCTTTTGTATGTCGAACTTCCTTAGTTTCATGTTCACTACTCTCCAATAGAATCTCTCTTTCTCTGACTCCGTTCTGTTCTCGTTTTTTGCCTTAGCTTCCAGTCTTTTCTGCTTTTCTTCCTCTCTTTCCTCTTTATTCATTTCTCTTTTTATCCATATCTTTTTGTATTGTTCACTTGTTGCTAGTTTCCCTGTTTTGGATAGAATTTTCTCTGCCGTTGTTTGTGACTTGAATTTAATCTTAATTGGTCTGGTCTTGTCTGTGCTATACTTTCCGAGTCTAAATTTCTCTTCGATTTGTTTCATAATTTCTGGTTCATCTTCCTGAACTAATTCTAGTAAACTGCTTACTTTTTCATTTTCCTCTTTGATTCTTGTGGTTCTATCTGTGTTGTGTTTCTCTTCCATTCCTAATATAATTATACATTTCTTCTTGTCTGCTAAATCCCTTACTATATTCTCCTTTTGTCTCATCACTTTAATAACTGAGTCTTCAGTATGTTCTTTCAATTGCTGTTTGACTATGTCAGTGAATGAAACCTTATTTCCTTCTTGGGTTTTCTTCCAATTTTTACTTTCTTTAGCTATCGTTTCTCTGTTTTCTTTACTATTCTTCTTCAATTCCTCATTCTCCACCTTTACCTCTCTTAACTGTCTTTTTAGGTCTTCTATTTCATCAGTTAAGTTTTTATTGGCCTTTTCCAGTTCTTCCAATCTTTCAACCCTTTGTAAAATGGAGCCTACATGACCTAACCTACTCTCCAAGTCCTCGATCACCTTATCAACCTTCTTCTCTAGTCTTGTCAGTCGGGGGGGGTTTGTGTCCCCCCCACTCTCTTTAAATCCCTTGAAAATATTCTCATCACTTTCTACTGTATTGTTCCTATCTATACTTCTAATCTTTACATTCTTATTAGACATTCCGTCGTCCTCCAGCTCGTCTTGTGGTCGTTTTTTTACTTTACGTCTGTCTGTTTGGACCAATTACTCTACTTACTCATAACATTCCATTTTACAAGCAATCCCTCACCATCACCTCTTTCCTTACTTTCCCACTACCCCACGAGCAATTCCCCCCCCCCTGCAAATACAAAAAGGCACTTCTCTTTGCGTTGGGATCCACAATCTGCACTTTTCTTCAGAACGTTCTTCAAGCCGTCCGTTCGTTGAAAGTGTGTGTGTGTGTGTGTGTGTGTGTGTGTGTGTGTGTGTGTGTGTGTGTGTGTGTGTGTGTGTGTGTGTGTGTGTGTGTGTGTGCTGATACATCTATATGTGTACACAATTTAACACACGCGTTCATTAGTTTACTGGTTTACATGTGCGTGGTTGAAGGATAATGAAGGCAGCATAGCAAGCAAGAAGTCAAGGGGTAGGAATGACGAGGAGGATAATCAAGACCAGGGCCCCGACATGGGTAAGTGCCCCCTCCACACACACACACCACCACCACTACCACCACCTTCCACATCTGATGGTCACTAGCACGATTCACATGTAACATTCATCCACAAAACAACGTTTACACACACATCATTCATACACACAACTCATGAAAAATAAATCATGCATTAAAAGTACATTAGGGGAATTTGCTTCACTTTCTTGTCACCAAAAGTGCCCCCCCCCCCCTCAAAGAAAAAAAACCGTGCCGCCCCGGGACATTGCCCCCACCCTTGTCGGGACTCTGGACAAGAGGAGAGGGACTGAGGAGGAAGGGGATGAGGAAGAAGAGGAATGAAAAGGAAAAGGCCAAGTAGAAGGAAGGGGGGAATGAGAAAGATGAAGTGGAAGAAGAGTGGGAATGGATGAAGAAGGGTAGGGACCTGGGGAAGGTCTTATTTATCTATCTATTCATTGATTTATCTATTTATTTATCTATTTATTCAATATTTGATTTATCAATGTATTCATCTACTTATTTATCTATTCATTTGTTTATATATTTATAATTGTTTTATTTATCTATTCATTCATTCATTTATAAATTAATTCATTTATCTTTTCATCTATTCCTTAATTTATTTATTTGTTTATTTATCTATTCATTCATTCGTTTGTTTATTCATTTATACATTTATTATTCAAATAATTCATTATTTATCTATTTATTTATCTATTCATTAATTAATTTATCTATTATCTATTACTTATCTATTATCTTTTATTTACTTATCCATCTATCTATTTGCTTCCTTATCTATCAATTACTTATATATATATATATATATATATTATATATAGATATATATATATATGCTCATCTTTATATAAATATATATATATATATATATATATATATATATATATATATATACATATCTTTATTTGTTAATTTATTTATTAAACCTCATTATTGACCAGGTCATCTATTTGTCTGTTTTGCCCCTGTACTGGTGTTGTTGGTGTTGATGTTCATAGTGATGTTGGTGTTTGTGTTGACAATGTTGGAAGTTGTTTATCAGTGACATCAACGGAGTCGTTGTCAACCGAAACGAGGCTACATTAACCTCATCTGTTACGTCGAGTCTTATCAATTACGTGAGAAGCTTTGCTCCCTTTCGCTACGCCTCCACCAGACCTCTTTGTCATGCTCCTTAATTCTTCCTGTCGCCACACTGGGGTATTTTTCTTCATACGTCCTACCTCCAACCTCCACTTGAATAACTAGAATAAGACTTCGCTTACAGAATCTAGATGTCTCTAGGAACATTTCAGCAGTATGTCTAACATTCATGCAAGTTTACAATCTCTCAGTTCATCATTCAGCTTTGCTATGCATGACGGAAATATAATTTGATATTTAGAGATTTGTATTTATATCTATCTATATACCAGCGAGGTATCCAAAGTCAAGAGGCATATACCCACTCCCACCCACTCCACTCCCCTCCACCACCCTTTCCTCCCTCTTATCTTGGCTCCTCGTGGATGACGGGTCATCCCTGTATCCCCCACCCCACTACCCTGGGTCAGAAGCAATGCAGCAAGACACAATAAATCCACAGCCAAGCCGCTTCAGTTAATCGGCGACCCCCCTCCCATCCGTCCCCTCACGAAAAAGAAATATATATATAGGATGGGGAGAAATTCATTCGGGTTGCGTGTAGATTGGTAAAATTGAATATTGTGTCCGATGTCGTTTTTCCTCCAACGAACTCTCGACTGTCAGCGCTGGTGAAGTCCGTGGAGGCCAACCTCCAACCTCCGATTTATCGGCTGAACCTCCCACCTCCAGAACTTGTTCCGCCGTAAAATCACTCTGACAAACTATTTTGTTTTCTTCATAAAAATACATGGAATGCAATTTGATATGCTGGAGGAAAATTATTTTACCTCCAGCACATTAAATTCTTTCCCGAAAGCTGCGTGTTGCAAATCTGCTCCAACAGTCGGAAAAAAAATGGCCCAATGTGACAACCGTAAACTCGCTGACGTCACACAACAGCCGACGGGATTATAATGGCGTCATCATTTCATCGTATATACAAAGACCGTGCAGGTTAAACAATGAACAGCATAAGAAATGTTTCTTTGTCGTACATACGAGTTAATGTCTTCATCACAACACAGGTAAGTACATCGATGATCTATCACAAAATGTTCCAAACTAAAGGTGATGGCCCATTAGGCCTGCATCCTACTTGCTTTTGCTGTTTTCTTTAAGTAGAAACGACTTCGGTTACAACATTCCAGACTTCCGTCGTAAGAACATCCCAACAATGTGTCTAACATTCGTATTCTAGGTTTAATCTCTTTTAGTTCGTCAATCAGCTTCTCACTATATGACGCAGGAGTAATTTGACATTTGGAAACTTGAAAAGCAAAATATCGTAACCGAGGTAATTTCTACTCAAACGAAGTAGCAAAAAGAAGTGGCATGCTAGCAAGATTTGCCTAGTGTGCCGCCACTGTAATGCTCTGACTTCGTTCTCTCAACATTATGGCATCTCCTAAAGATTACAGAAACAAACAAATCTGCCCAGACCAATAATTGTTGATTATTCAATCTTATTAGAACCAAGTTTTTTGTCCTTTTTTTTTTTTTTTCCCCTTCAGGCGAAAAAATCTCAGTTTGGATACTTCGGCAGGAAGAAACCGCAAGGGTTCCTTCGGACTGTCCCGACGTCGATGGAGAGGACAGAGTTGAGCGTAAGAAGTTTACGATTTTTTTCGGGTTCTAGTAATTATATGCCACGTTGAAGTACCATTGCTTTTTGCCATTGCCATAGATTGCCGTAATTTGAAGCGTCTGAACCGCCGCAAAAAAGAGTAAATTGCTGTTAACAAGACCATGTTTGTGTCAAAATAAAAATATCTAACAGAGTGATTGTAATGGTCTTGCTGTTGTCAGAAAAAATGGTTGACACTACCCATAACCCCCCCTCCCATCTGAATAAAATGATCTGAAACTAGCCTAAACAAAACTAGTTAACTTTAACAGCTCATAACTTCCAAGATCAGTTAAGTTTGTTGAAAAATTCAGACATTCTACTTTGGTATTTCCCAAGGGTCATCATGAGGAAACCCTTTGGACTTGAAGAGATGGATCAAGTCTTCCTTGACAACGAGATGTTCATCTTGAGTCGAAATTGAATACATTCATCTTACGTTTGACATTTTCCTCGAGCAATATCCAGTGCCTCTATCTCTGGGGAGAAACAACGCATCGAAGAGGGTGAGTCCAAAAGATGGTACAGTAGAGATCCAAGGAGGGTAGCAGAATGGAGAGAGAGAGAGAGAGAGAGAGAGAGAGAGAGAGAGAGAGAGAGAGAGAGAGAGTACGCACACACGTATGAACATGCTTTCAATGAATAGTAAAAACAACTAATATATATTTGGATAGTTTTGAAACATTATATTATCAGGATGGGATGTCCGTTCAAGAGGCCCATGTCTTTGTTTTAGTAATAAAGGTAAATTCATTATATGGAGGTAGAAATTAATGAACACAAACCTTCCTTATTTTATTACAAAATTGTGAAATAATAATGGGTGAATGGGAAAAACAAATGTGCAGTTAATAAATTCAAAATGCATACTCAGCTCAGCTTTGAGCTTATCCAGAACAATATGGCGCTGCAGTCACTGACCAAAACTGACTCTACTTCTATTAATCAGTCTTCCTAATACCTCAACTGAAATTAAAGAAATAAATGTACAGAAAAGTACATGAACAAATTCTACTCTGTCGCTATATAATGATATTGGATGACAGAAACTTCAGTTTTGCAGCGGTGGGATTGGACAGGAATGGGAGCTCTTTCCTGCCCGTGACTAGACAAATTTTTTTCACTATGATCGATCAAGATTTAGACGACCTTTTCACCGTGATCAAACAATATCTCTCATTTGCGACCAGCGCACGAGAAACTTCCTAAATGCTGTCACCAGACTTTATAGTTTGAGTCCCAAGTCTTTTTTGTCCTAAGGTAGTTGTGATCATCTCCAATACCTTTGCAAGGTAGATGATTGGAAATTATACGTATAAACTTGGAGAGGCATCAGGTAAAAATTAATTGTACAAACAAGAATAACGTAGGTTTGTTTACGACTTAATCAGCTTGGGCGTCAAGAGTCCATTTCATAATGCAACATGGTAATCAATAATTTACTTTCATAAGCAGCTGTGATGGGAACATTTTCAGTTATATCTTTAGTGGGGTGGTGGATGATATACGGGTGCAGGAGGTGGTGCCTTGTACGTGTCCTTGTGCGTGGGAGCGTGATTGTACTCCCAGTAATGCTCGCCGTATCCTCCGTGCTTGTCGGCCCATTTTACCTGGCGTTTGCAAGAAAGAAGAGAAAGTGAAAGTGAAATTAGAAAACGAAATAAAACATACTGCAATGACCATAAACAAACGCTACTAACCTAAAATGTGAAAAATGAATATAGTCGTCTATCACAGAGGTTCTCAAAGTGGGGGTCCCGACCCCCAGAGGGGTCTCAAAATAATTTTGAGGGATCGCGATCGAGATCGAGATCCATACAAGCTTACATGAGTACATGCATATATACATACATACGTGCGCACGTACATAGGCTACATGCATACATACATACATACATACATACATACATACATACATGCATACATAGACAGGCAAGTAGATACACGGAGACAGGGAAATGCGTTATATGATTGTCAGAAATTCGTTGTTGTTGGGGAAGTGGGTCGCGACTCTATCGAAGTAATTTGTAGGGGGTCGCAGCCAAAAAAGTTTGAGAACCCTGGTCTATCAAATGCTTTGAGACAAGCAGCCGTTCCATTCAGAAGTTCCATGTCTGAGACCGATTTTCGGTCCTATGTTAACATTACAATGATAATTAACAGAAATAAAATGTGGGTAAATTGGGTATAGTAAATGCTCAGAAAACTGACAAGGATAAATTATTTTTGTTGTAAATGTATCATAATGTGCCTGTGTTCCGATGAGCAAGTGTCATCCATCCTCCCTACTCAAAAAGGACATGAGAAAATTATAGCAACCTAAAGGAATCTAGATTTGATATTGTTGGATGACCTCATAGATAGTACATTTGGGATTAGTCCACTTAAGTAAACAGGTCGGGAACCTACGTAGAAATGTGTCTGGGGCAAGGAGGGAAGTAGCAGTCGAGACGAAGAATTTTTTTTAGTAAAACGCGCGTAATGAGACTATGAATTCTGGAACGAATATTAAACCAAAACACAAATAAGAATTTCCAGAAGAATCATATCTGTATAATGGCATAGTAGAAAAAAAACACGCCTGATTAGTGTGTAGATGCAAAAGAAAATGTAATTATATCGAGAGAGGAAAAAGAACAATTGTTGCCTCGAATTTTACTAAATGGAAAACCAGCAGCGCCATAGTAGCTGTCAACAGTCACTGCGCTCGGACACTCCCGTAGGTCTTTCTGGGGTATATTGGACTACGGTCTGTGTTGTATTGGTGTGGCAAAGTTTCTATATTACCGTGTAAATATTATTGGAAATGAGTAGTCGCCGGTTGTCAGCTCTTCATATGTGAAAAGGTGTAATAAATAGAGCTGAAGTTGATAGAGGGGAATGAATCCAATAAAGTGTTATAATAGGCTTACGAAGCACGTTGGAACTCAACGTCTGGAATCTGAATAACTTGAAATGACATCTGAATTGTAAGTATGACTCTACGATTGAAAACATCGACCAAGTATTTCATGATACTCGAAATAAAAAGACAGGTGGTCAAATATAAAAAAAAAAAAAAAAATGAGAAAATGAATTCGTGCGGCAGTAAGCTCAAGGAGAAAAAATAGTTACTCTCAGCTTCCTCCTTTCACATACCCTCTCAAACTTTACCACTAAACGTTTCAATATCTATCCTCCGACTCAGTTACAAACGCAGTGTCATCCGCAAACAACAACTGGCTCATCTCCCACTTCACTCTCACTTACCATATCCAAACCCTTGCCCATCACCCTTGTGTTTACCTCCCTCACCACCCTATTAATATACACGTTGAACAACCAAGGTGACACAGCCCTACTTTCACTTCAAACCATTCACTTTCTCCTTTCCCTGCCTTCAGCCAAGCTTTATTATTTACGTGAAAACTGTTGACCACCTTCGATAAACTTCCCCCAATCCCATATATCCACAACATATCCCATGAACCTTCCTGTCATCTCTATCGTACACATTCTCCAAATCCATGAAAGCCCAAGTCATCCACAGTCTTAAGCTTCGCTGAAAAACCATCGCATATCTGGCTTACTACAAAAAATTGATCAATGTACCTTTGTCTTTTTCTAAACGCATATTGCATTTCCTCAACCACCCCCTCTATTCCCTTCCTAATGTTCTCAATTAATACCTTCCTATGTTCTTTATCAACTACTTTTAACAGATTGATCCTTGTAAAACTATTACATTTCTATTCATTCCCCTTTCCCTTAGATAGTGGAACTATACCATCACATCTCTAGTCCACTGACATATTTCCCTCCCTTAGACACACATTAAGTAATCTCACGAGCAATTCCACTGTAAATCCTCCTCCCTTCATTACACACTTCACATGACAACCACCTATCCTAGATGACTTACCAGCTTCCATCGCTTTTACTAATTTTTCTATTTCCTCTTTTCCTATAAAACTATAATTCTCCTCTCCTATCACAGTAATTTTTCTCGCATCTCTTACTACCACAGTCAAATTTCCTACACTCCTCTACGTTTAACACATTCCTGAGATACTGCACCCATCTTTCCCTTACTCCCTTTATTTCAATTAACATTCCTCCATCTGTACCTTTTACCCTTTCCTCCACATCTGACACCCCTACACTCTTTTCGCTTAACCCATTCAACTCCGATGACAAGATGTCTTGTCATTTGGTCAAATAAAACAAAAAATCATAATAAAACAACAAAATGTTTGATGATCAAACAGCACCAGAAAAATATGACGTCATCAGTCCTCCTCCTCGAGGAGGACTGATGACGTCATATTTTTCTGGTGCTGTTTGATCATCAAACATTTTGTTGTTTTATTATGATTTTTTGTTTTATTTGACCAAATGACAAGACATCTTGTCATCGGAGTTCAATGGGTTAATTCTTAAGCGGATAGATATTCTTTCTCTCTCCGCCATACACTAACTTCATTTGACACCTGCTCTCCTCTTTGCCTCCCTCACCTTGTGACTTGCTTCTTTTGTAACTCTCATATGCTTCCCTACTCTGCAATAAATTTTCATATGCTTTCTCTTTTCTTTTACAACTTTCACATCTTCACCCCACTATTCCTTGCCTCTCCTTCTGCTCTTCTTCTTGTCCTCGTCACCCCATATAACGTCTTTGCACACTCAAATACCCATTGTTTCCTTTATACTCTAATCTGTACCACATCCACGTACATTTAATGACCCAATTATGAGACAGCTCGCACACGAACGCAACCAGTTGCATGAAACCTGTTGCTTTCGATGCCGCAACCAGATGCATTGCGACCGACACAATGGTTTCTTTAGAAACTCTCATATCGATGCAACCACAGTTTCAGTCGCCTCGATGTGAGTTCTAATGAAAGCAATGTGTTATTCATAATGGAGCTGGTTGCGCCGTCGTAAACAACTAGTTTCATACAACTGGTTTCATGCAACTGGTTGCGAGCTATATTAGGGTTATTTTTGGAGACAGATTGGGGGAACCCTTTCCCCTTTCCCTCCTTCCATTTAGTCATTTTCTACAATATGCATGGGGATACGGTGGCGTCATCCTTTTCCCCCCACCATAAGGGGTCAGAAAAAGAAGAGGTAGAGTAACAGACGTGGTAAAGACTAGGTTCAAAGGGACAGCATGATAACAATGACAATAATAATAATATCAATGATATTAATAATAATGATAATGATAATAATAATGATGATAATAATAATAATAATAATAGTAATAATAGTAATAATAATAATAATAGTAATAATAATAACAGTAATAATAATAATAATAATGATAATGATAATGATAATAATAATAATGATAATAATAATAATAATAATAATAATAATAATAATAATAATAATAATAATAATAATAATA
>NC_134819.1:37506165-37536165 GCF_046742065.1 Oratosquilla oratoria | reverse complement strand
CTGGATCCTTGCTTGAACGATTGTTTAATATAAAGTAAGGACCGTACCGTTGCGCCGCGATGACCTGACAAAATGGAATGATTAAGAACGCAAGTAGGTCATTCCACAGATGACACTCGCGCGGGACGCAATATTTACCGTAATTTAATCTTCTTTATGCAGGATAGTCTTCCGACAATGTACTTGCGTGATACTGGGATGTTACCCTTTCTTTTGTTCCAATTAGTATACAGGATATGCGTAGTGGTTCAACATTGAAAAACTTACCAGGTTTGCAAAATTTTTACATATCACTACTATTCTTTCACATTAATTTTGCGTGTGTGGATACGTCCACACGAGTATGTGCTGGGTACAAGTGTAGATGCATACATACACGAATATACATATTGTCATGACTTCGAAACTTTATGAAAATATAGAATGGAACAGCTCTTTGCTCTAACCTTGCTAGGTTCTGAAGGGCTTCTCGAAGGCGTGAACAGAGTTGGCAGCAGTAAAAAATATGTAAGAAAATAAATCATACATAATACAGGGAATAAAAATGTACTCACAAAAATTAAAGAATAAGAGGTCGTACACAATTATATTATAGATCAACTGAACCTGCATGAAAACACGTAAAAAAAAAAATCCTGTAGTGAGATGTATATATATATATATATATATATATATATACATACATATATATATATATATATATATATATATATATATATATATATATATATATATATATATATATACACAATTAGTACGAAGCAACTCTTTACGCCAAGATCAAGTGTATCGAGTGCTTCTAGAGACTCTACGAAGACCAGCTCAAGCACCAGCTCAGGGCAGCCAAGATCTCAGATACCGACTGGCAGAGCATCACCAGTGACAGAGACAGCTGGAGGGCAACCACAAAGCAAAGTTCAAAGACTTTCGAAGCAGAAAGGAGAGAGAGTCCGTCTAGGAAAAGCGGACGCGCACGAAGGCGTCAAATGTCCAGTCCCCCAGTATAAGGATTCTCGTGCCCAGACTGTTGGAGTGTGCAAGTTACAGATTAGACTGCACGGTCAACAACGAGCCTGCCACCAAACACTCTTTTTACCGACCCGAGGATCCGAGGAACCAGTCATCATAATCATACTGTAAAAATGTGTCTCCTAGGACAATAGTACACAAATAAATATTCCAATATAGATTTCCAGAGAGGACATAAATTACAGCAAGTCATTTGTAAAGTACTGTAACTTGTAATAAAGTTGACTATGAAGCAAACAGTAAATCTTAATTACTATGGGTAGGGTTTGAAAATCTAAATGAGATTCGTTCTCATATAGGCCGACTTACGTATAGGAGTGACTGTCAGATCACGAATTTATATAGTTTTCACTATGGCCACTGAACTGTGCGTGCTAATCGGAACACGTCTTCTTTCTCCGCTGATAAAATTTAACTGTATCATCCTTATAGCAACTGATATACTGGTTTACGCTAATTCTACACTTTAAAAACTTGATTATGAAATTATCGAAACAACGTAATTTACAACCACGCAATAAGCAATGGGAACAAATGAGCATATAGATATATGAACATACTCCATTTCCAGACCAGAAATTCCTAAAGTGTGGTAAAGAGAAGTTACTTGCGCATCGAGTGTGCATCCCTTACTACAGTTATTATTCTTAAATTTGTCTCTTTCACCATTAAGTTCCCCGGCCCTTCGTTTTCCTAGGGAGGATGGGTGGGTGATAAAAATGCCTTAACCGTTTTTCATGCGTGTCGTAGGAGGAAGCGAGGGGACTGGGTATTCCTCTCTCCGTAATGTTCTCCTGTGAAGACTCAAGGCAAAAAAGGGCTTGGCAGGAAGATCCTAATCAGAATCCTAATAATTTGGCCTTTGGATGTACGTAAATGTAGAGAAGCGAGAGCAAAAAGGAGATTGGTAATATGGCTGTGAGAAGAAAGATGGATATGTTAGCTTTTAGTTATCCTAAACTGAAAAGGAAAGATAACTTGAGTGGTTGTTGTAGTTAGAACTCGGGAATGGAGAGAGGGTGAGATTGTTTGAGTGCATAGCTAAACAGAAGTGTTATCAAAGGTAGCATGAATAAGAATGAAAATAGGTCGGGAAGTTTATATATATACATACATACATATATATATATATATATATATATATATATATATATATATATATATATATAATATTAATATATATATATATATTTATATATATATATATATATATATATATATACTTGAGTGTGTAGAGAATCCTTGCTAGAATGTGAATGTTGTCGTCTCTAACTCAATCCCGTGATTAGCATTTTGTCAACAATGACCAGCGTTTCTATCCTTGGAGACAATATCACATCGAAGAGGTGGAGTCAAAGAGATGGTACAGGCAGATCTAAGGAAGTTAGCAGAATGAAAAGTGGGTAGGAATTCAAAGTGACTAGCATTCTTTTTCGAGTGGAGATTAATTTCCAATCATTATTTGTTGCGAAACTCCCCTTATCAGGAAGCTAGCACAGTTTCACAGAGGACTTTGTAGCATGGATTTTAATGTGCAATGTCCTTGGTCCAATATCACATCTCCAATCATAAAAATGAGAAAAAATTACTTATTGTAGAGATGTCACTAAAGTCCATAAAATACCGCTTGCATAAACCTACCCGTGGCGTCATCTACTCCACAATGACTTTATGAATTGTGTTCATTCTGCATGCATTGTCATGCATTACTTCATGTACTACTGTACTTTGTAAGTCGTCTCTAGGCTGTCATCTCCAGAGTACAACTCTGGCGGACCCGTCACTTATAATATTTAGGGACACCATCCACGTTACGATCTGGTCTTGAGTCCGCCGGACAGGTCTGGTTGGATCCGACCTCATTAGATCGTGTATGTACTGATTTTGGTTTGACTGACAAACATGATCCAATCTGGTCGGGTCCGGCCGGAGCTATCCGGTGGCCTCAAGACCAGATCGTATCGTGGATGGGGTCCGTTAAGAACAGAAAGGACAGACATGAAGCTGAGTGTGTGGTGGTGGTGGGGGTACTTTGCATCTCAAGGGAACAAACTCCAAGAGAATAAAAGGATAAAATTATGCCACCCACGAGTTGATTACGCTGGATTAGTTTTGATCCGGACACCAAAGGGTTCATTCAGCTGGGTACGACGCTGAGAAATATGCAAATCCATTGATATAAAGCATAAATTGTTATCATCTGTAGTGGACACGCGTGGTACTTTAAGATATTTCAAATACCCACGATTATTATATTATAATGATTAGCACGCTCATGATGTGCATAATCATATTACTTATACTTGTGAAGCTGTTGCGTAGTTTTGTTGACAGGCAGCAAGATGAGAAGGATACATACCCCCCTCCCCTCCCCATACCCGGGCGGGGGGGGGGGGTCGGATTCGGACGTGGTGATGGGCTAGAGGTTGGGGGATAGAGTTGGAGGTGTTGGAGGAGTGGTTGTGGGTGGGTGAGGTTGATCATACTCCAGGTGCACTGATGCGAGACAGTCCTACCGTAGTTTCTCTACCTGGGGCCGTAGCGGTTTCTTGCTGGGGCTACTTCAACCAGGACCAGAATGATGGTGCCCCTAGGAGGTCCTGGGTCTCGGGTTCTCGATCTTTGATACTGGATGCGAGATTCTTGCAACCTTCTAAGCCTTAGTTTTTGTTCTTAGATGCCCTGTGATATTTTCTTAAGTCTTGAATCCTGAGTATTGCACGAAAAATTCTGGGTTCTACGTTTTAGGTTCTTGCTTTGTAGCACAAGTACTTAATATTGGACGCGACGGGCGGTGGCCCCGGGTATCCAAATAGGGGGGTAGGGGGGCTAGGTGCATCAAATCAGATCATTTGAGGAAAAGAACTTAATAAACTTCATTGATTCCTATTCAAACCTAATAAAATGTTTATTTTATGTTTCATGAGTGTTCACATATTCAAAATATCTTCCTTTCTCATGATATTTCTCAGTACTAAGCCTGAACAAGGAGTTAACCCCCGGTCATCACCAGACCCCTGCACGCCACTGACGAGAAGAGAAGCCCCCTTTCCTACAGGCCTAGAAGCCCTGGGTCCTCTGCTCGTAGTTCCTGGATGCTGAGTGCGCTAGCCAGAACGATATCAGTACGTGCCATGAGCTCGACATGATTCACTGGATCATATCTGCGCCTGACAAAAATTAGTCTCGTTAGTTTTCCTCCCACATCCTACCTCCAACCTCCATTGGAATAACTAGAATATTATTTTGCTTACAGAAATCTAGACTTCTTAGAACATTTCAACAGTATGTCTAACAGTCGTATGTGACTTATGTCCGACTTTGGCATATTCGACGTCTGAGACCACGTCATCATCATCATCATCATCAATTGGGGGCATACGCCAGGGAACGCGTTGCTTCACTCACACACCGTCGCCAGTCTCCTCGGTCCCTCTGGGCAAGCTCCCATGCAACCACCCTTCCCACTCCAAACAACTCCTGACGGGTTCGATCAACTTGGCTCAACCGCGATGAGTTCTGTGGGCGTTCCCTTCGTCTCCTCCATCGAGAGTTGCCTCTTGTAGATACAACCCTGTGAGAAGGATCAATATCAGGGAAACGTGCCACATGCCTATATAGTGTTTATGGGTGCACATACACACATACAGACACAGGCACACAAACAAAAGAATATATATATATATATATATATATATATATATATATATATATATATATATATATATATATATATATATATATATATATATATATATATATATATACATTTATAGTTATAAGGTCCCTAAAGACCAACAAAAATGGGATGTCAAATTCAAGCTGCACCAATGATGCAGATGCAGCTGACAGCCTAGCCACACGCAAAGGATGCTAACGGTCAAGGATGAGTGGCGTGTTTGAGTGGGGATGCATTTCACTCGCTGGTGACCAGTTGTTTATCATTCTTGCTACTTTCTGTGTGTGGGTGAGCGATTTGGTGTAGTGCAAGTGGTTATGGGTCCTTAGGGCCCTTCATGATCACTTGCTCCTTCTGAGGATTTGTTACATCACCCAGATATGTACGAGTAAATAAACAATGTTAAAAAATCATGGTCTATCAGGTCCGCCCAAGGTGAGAGCATACTGCATATGCAAACGGTAGTATTGTGTCTGGACCAAGTGAAAAATACCAAGTTGGTTCTTAGCCTTGTGGATAAAGCGTACAAAAAGAGAATAGGAGTTCTGGATGTGCCATCATTGAAAGAAAGAATAAAAAGCGGTAACATGCTCATTGTTATCCGGTCTTAGGAGTTTATCAAACTGACAAAGATCTTTTGGTTTGGGACGGGTATAGGGGGGGGGGGGAGTCACAGGAACAATCTGAAGAAGGCCACATGTCTGATGAATGTAAAGAAACATTTTTCTAGATTCATCAACTTCTGGCACAACTCAAATGACCCCAAGCTGGTCATAATTAGATTAAAAATGACACGTGGAGAAATATAGATAACCGTGCGAGCGTGGCTCCTGTAGTGTCTATTACTATTAGGCAAATACAACCAATTAATTATAAAACTACGCCTAGGGCTATAGTACGTTAGATAACTTCAGAGTAATTATTGTGTATGTTGCTAATCTAATAAAAATATATTACTTCACACGCCAAGTCAATTTTAGCGCTCTAGTTTGATAAATGAGAAGATTTTTTGTTTTGTTTTATCTGTCTTCTCTCCTTGTCAAAGGGTTCTTACACTGGAGCATGTAATAGGTTTTAGGTACTAGTAGTACTGAAAGTTGCCATATAAAACTACTGTTCTGTGCAATTTGGAAGAGGCACGAAATCTTTCTCACTGTTGTCGAATAGCCTACTTCGCCTCACATTTAGTTATCATAAAAGTAATAATACAGGAAACTAGTGAAAGTGAAAGGTATATGGCGACACATCAAATAATTACCTCTTCTCTCTAGCCAACTTTCTCTAGTCAATGTTTACCTCTTCACGGTACTTGGGTTTCATCCCGGTTTGTTAAGACAATCAGCACCATATGGGTTTTCCGCATGTAAGAACTTTTCTTTTTCGTTAGTACTTTTCTTAATCGTAGAAAGTTTTAGAAATGAGGCAGCAGAAATATTAAAAAAAAGTGTGTGTTATTTTACACTTGGTAAAACTGTAAGATTTGGATCGAGTTGAAAAATAGGGGAGCAATATTCAAGCAGCTGACGACAACTTTCAAGCCGCACCGCTTCGTCTCATGTAAACAATACGCTTTGGTGCATTCGTCTTACATACACTTTCGAATTTCTAAGGTCTTCCATTCCATAACATTTCCAAGTATACAGTTTGTGTATTTTATAAACCCAACTACGTAAAGACATGCTAATGTAGAACTTTCGTTACTTAAACTACCAGTTATATATTTCCTTTGTAGATTCTTTTCAACGATGAACGCGATGAACGAGTAACCAAGTATACAAGCAACACATAACGAGCTCTCAACTCTTGAAGTGAAGACGCGTGTACAACACTATCTCAAGACAACTAAGACAAATGATTACAAACATCGCTTTCTAGTTTCTCTATGATGGACAGCGGAAACCCGAATTGCTTTATCTGTACACTCTCTACGTTTTCACTTCATTTTCTTTTTCTTTCTCAGTACGTGGATGCTGGCTGCAGAGGGGTAATATCCCAGATCGATTCTATCACCGCTCTTCTGATTCCAATAAATACTACCTGGATTGGCGATGAAGACCAGAAAGGAAAACATTCAATATGGTGGTATAATTTAAAGATTATCATGTTGGAGACAAAGTAGTTCATATATCCCGTATAATCTAATATTTGGTGATTTTTAGTGGCTTTGGCCCAGCCACATAAATAGCTTCCCTCCAACCGCAATGAAAATGAAAGTACTGTCAACCGCGGTGTGACAACGGGTTTTACTGCCGCAAGGCGATCGACTCCTAACTATCCAGTCGATTGTATACCCAAGGAAATCTCCGAAGACACACTCAAACATAAACATTCTACTATTTTCAGACCAATACGGTGTTGGTTTGGAGTCCAGATAGAGACAATAGGGAAAATCAATCAGCCCCATGTACGCCATTTACAAATTCTTGAATCATTGTAGGGAAGAGATTAAAGAAAGGATATAATCACCTTATTACTGTTAGAGATGAAAATAATTCATGAAGAAATAACATTACGCCCTGCAAGCGGTGACTGCAGCGAGAAAACATATCGCAAAGAAGAAAATAAACTGTAAACAGATAAACCAAGAAATGAAATAAGTAAATGAATAAATGAAAATAATATATATAGACTTTCAAATATGACAGTTAAAAATGAAATTCACTTAGGCGAGTGGTGAACATTAAAAGTAAAAATACGATAAAACACATTCAAAATGTAAGAACGTAGAAAAAATAAAGAATGAATTCACGTATGAGTTCGCTTGTAGAAATCTAGACTTCTCTAAGAACATTTCAACGGTATGACTAACATTCGTATAGGTTTACAGTCACTTACTTCATCTTTCAGCTTTGCTATATATGACGGAAAGATAATTTGATATTTGGAGATCTAAAATAAATAAATAGATAAATAAACTTTTGTTACCGAAATAATTTTTACTCAAACGAACTCTCAACAGTCGGCGCTGGTGAAGACAGTGATAGCCCAGCGTGATAAGACCTTTAAGTTGGACTTTTTCATGAGGAAGGGCCGGATAGAAGTGACGACTTCAAGGATTTTTTTCTGGTTTCTAATTGACGACAAACAAATTTATTCGGTTTTAGGTCTACCCCCTCAGCATACACGTACACACGCACAGAGGTGGTGAAAGAAGTAGAGTATCTGACTTACTCCCAGATTAGAGTATGTACCAGAGATGTACTGTAGTCCCCACACAAAACAATAGAGAAAACAAGTTGGGCAACAACAAATATCATCCCCAGCTTAGCAGATATGCCGGGGTGGGCAACCTTTTTAAATGCGTGTGCCAAAATCAGCCAAACCTTTGATACAAAAATTTATTGCGTGCCAACTGAATAGAATCATGAGCCTGCATACGAATATGGGCACCCTCCCTTCACCTCCTATATGGGCACCAATCCGCCGCCCAGCGCAAAATGCTGTTACCTATGGTCATACAAAAGTTGGATGTTTATTAGTCATTCTATTGTTTTTCTAAAGGTGGTCTCTGAGTTTAGTGTGCCGGAAAAAAATCGTTAGTGTATCAGGTTTTGCATGAGTGCTAAAGGTCACTCAGATAAGCCATACGAGGAGACGGTATAAATACTAGATCTGCCCTCATTATAGGAAAGACGAGAGAGGAGGTAACGTGATTACTCAGTCTACAGCTATGAAAGATCAGAGCTGGGCGCGTTCCTCGATGCGTCCCGCTTTTATTTGCCGCGGTTAGCGCTCCCAAACTATTAAAGCTTAAGAGACAAGTTCATACCGAAATAAAAGTCCGGTAGGCCACATACTATACCTAAGAAAAATTACGTAGGCCACATCCAAAAGGTAGGCCACATACTATACCGGTAACTATATTGCTTTATATTGTTGCCTAGTGTGGGCCTTATGGTTTCTTGCAGTCTCCTTCGTTCTTATGTTCTTATGTTTGCAAGCGCTAACCGCGGCCAAACTAAAGCGGAACGCATCGAGGAACGTACATAAGAACGCACCGAGGAACGCGCCCAGCTCTGTGAAAAGTATGGACGGAATGATCCGAGATTCGTGGGATGGGATAGTGACTTAGGTCATAGAAAGAAAATGAGAAAGACAAAGTACTCGAAGGATAGAAAAAAAAAAGAATACGCGATCGAATACTGAAATAACTTAATGGGAGAAATAGCTCAATAAAGGAAAGTGTAAACGAATCTAAATGAAAATTGACTGAGGAAGACTTAGGGACTGACCCCACAACTAAAGCCGCGCGCCCCTTATGCACAAATACTGAACGACAGCGCAGTGGTACCACCCAGGCCTGAGATATTTTCAGCATAGCTACACTGCGAACCGGTACTCCAAATCTGATGGGCAGATGTGTGATTCATCATGGTCTTGGATCCCGTGTTGGATTCGTGATCGACAGCTATTTCCTTCCCGGAAGAGAGCTCAGAGCTCATATATGACCGATCTATGAGTAATGCTGTGACCTTACACGCGTACACACATCCCTAACTCCCGGCCCACGAGAGTTAGAGTAATAACTCGCAGATCAGCGATACTGACATTATTTCATTCCTGGGCGGGAGTCGAATCCGGACCACCGTAGTGGAAGCCGGAAACTCTAGCCACTGCACCACGAGGTGTGTGTGTGTGTGTGTGTTTGTGTAAGGTCACAGCATTACATATAGACCAGGAAAAATATATTTTGAAAAATAGAATACTGTAACGAAGTTGTTTTCACTCAAACGAACTCTCAAAGGTCAGTGCTGGTGAGACCCATGGAAGGCCAGTGTGATAACCCTTCAGTACATGGAATTGGGAAGAAGTACGGCACTCGAACCCCCGACCAAGAAATTGCGAGCCCAACAAGTTTTCAATTGCGCCACAGAGATGTGGATAATTTGGACGCAGATTAGAAAGTGTAGTGACAAATTCTTAAGCGCATATACTCCAAAACACCAGAAACAAATAATGAAAATAGCTCTAAACATTTCAACACTTTCATATATATATATATATATATATATATATATATATATATATATATATATATATATATATATATATATGTGTGTGTGTGTGTGTGTGTGTGTGTGTGTGTGTATTATATATATATATATATATATATATACATACATACAAACACACACACACACACACACACACACACACACACACACACACACACACACACACACACATATATATATATATATATATATATATATAAATACATACATATATATATATATATATATTTATATATATATATATATATACATATATATAAATACATATATCACTGCACTGAGGTGTCAGAAAGGGCGAGGTGGTACAGGGCAGTCACAGACTACGAGCCCCTTGTGCTTCCTCGTTCCACACCAAGAAAGGTGGAAACTCTGCTCTTCCGTCTGCGGCTGGAGGGCCGTTGTTTCTGGCAAATCAAGAACAACCCCACGGCCGAAGAAAGAATATGTCAACATTGCCGCCACCCTGAAGCCACCCTTGACCACTACCTCAAGCATTGCCCCGCAACTGCTTTTCTGAGGAGAGGGCCTCCGACAACATCTGAGGGTCTTGTGCGTCGCCTATGCCGCCACCTTAGCGATTATGAACTGCGTCGGCTGGTGGAGTGTCAGCCCCCCCTTTAATTCTTTTATATGTTTACATGTTAGGAAGGGTGAATTCACCGAGATGTGCATGCGTATTTCACATAGGCATGTACATCCGGTAAATGTATGGGTGGGTGCAAGATCTAAAAATATAAGGTCTAACCACTTCCGACCGAATTTCGAGGGAGTTGGCGCAGCGGGCCCGTGAACGTCACCTGGCTGCTCAAAGTGGGGTTAGCGGGTCCTATAGCTGTCAGTCGAAGCTGGTCCGTCGTTCAAAAATAACGTTGTCTTCGCTCGCACTGCTCCACGCAATTAGTTATATTCTGACAAATATTATATAAAATATATATATAAATATATATAAAATATTATAGTTCCTGTCTATATATATGAATATATAATATATATGATATATAATGTATATATATATATATTATATATATATATATATATAATATATAAAATATTATAGTTCCTGTCTTCCTTGGCGTTTCACAGTTTTCTTCAGTGTATCACAAAGAGAAAATGGACTCAGCCAATTGACGTCAGAAGCTGCGCAGAAGATTTCCAACGGTCTGACCTGTATATTTAGACCTTGGGTGGGTGTGGCCAACCACGACCACTCAAACATTGAATCACCCCCTCTTTTTTCTCAAAATTATTATATCATGTTCCATCCACTTAACACCGAACACAGTTCACGTTGGGAAGGGTGCATTCACCGAGATGTGCATACGTATTTTATATACGTATGCACATCTTGTGAATGTATGAGTGTGTGTGGTTGGGCCCACACACACTCATAAGTCAAATCACCCACCAAACGGGCTCAAAACCAAAGCCCGTGGGAGCTTAACTCCCAAATTAAACACACACACACCACAGGCGGACGAGAGCTGAGTAAGCGAAACCACGCACCACAACAACGAAATGTGTCACTGATAAATTTATCAATTTTCTACATACTTCTTCGTTGACCTCCGTCTGATTCTGAACTGAAAGGATTCCTGTGACCCTGCCGCTATGCTTTCCAGATACAGTATAATAAATTGAAATACAGACTTGCGTGTTTTGAAGCAAGTTCGTTCTTGAATTCCTTTTTGTCTTTTATTCCTTCATAAACGATTACCATTAAAGAATTCTATTCTCTTACCCTCCGTACCTTCTTTATAACCTCTTCGGTTCGATATTGTACCCAAGGGTAAAACCGCTGACAACCCATTCCTAATCAACTTTTCTCTTTTAATTCTTCAACTTAACACTCAGCTTGCTCCTCTGTCAACTATCCACATTACATCAACGTTCACTCGCAAGCCATTCGTTCAAATCGAACGATTCCTTTCACTTCGTGTTTGTTTACATCTTTGTATTGTACATATATCGGTGGTTTGGAGCAGTATGTAAATAATTTATAATGGCCATATCACGTATTAATTGGTACTCGTATGAAGAGTGGTATGACTACACATCACCTACCACTCATACCACAGGACTAATGGCTGTTCGTTATCCAGCGGCTTATGACAGGCTACGAGTTCCAGCCTCGAAAATCGAGTTACGAAATAAGGTAATGCGTTTATTATTTCTTTGTATAATTTTATTACGCTCATAGAGCGACAAACCTAGTACAGTATGTAATTTCTATTTATACATAGCATGCGTGACGCATGTCACGTTACCACATACTGTACATACAGTAAAGCTGTACGACAATAATAAGAACATAAGAAAGAAGGAGACTGCAAGAGACCACAAGGTCCACACTAGGCAGTTCCATTACATCCTGTAAGGGGAAATATATTGGTAATCAAGGTGAGGTAAGCTTTAGCATCCACCAAAGTATGGGTGTCGAATTAGGACAGTGTCTAGATTACTTCTTTGTCGCGGCTAGTGCCGCTTAAATCGTTTTTATCGGCTTAAGAAACCTGCACAGCGAAGCTATATCGGTAATCCCCTACCACACTCCTGGCCAAATGGCCACTTCCGAAAGGGGGTGTGTGGTTGGACATTCCGCATAAATCATCGGAAATTTAAAATTCCCGGCTCTGTGCAGGTGGCGCAAGCGTCTACAACCCCACCTCCCCCTCCCTATCCCCTCCCTTCTTACTCGGCCGCACGGATTGAGCCGTCACTTCAATGAGAAATGAAGGCTTCGCCTGTGGGAGGAGGGAGGGACCCTAAATCTGTGCAGGATTCTTAAGCCGATAAAAACGATTTAAGCGGCACTAGCCGCGACAAAGAAGTATTATCGGCTGAGAAGAAACCTGCACAGCGAAGCTATGCATGAGACGAGGATAGGTGGGAGGAGAAGGTGAAGCCCAAATTGTAGTCGAGGACAGGGCTCAAGCCGTTATTACGTGTGTCTCGTATGGGAGACTATTCATCTTATCATTCAGTAGAGGGGAGACAAAAAGCATCAAGTACTTATATCGATATCAATATCAATATATATATATATTCATTTATTTGTTTATTTTTTATAAAAATAATATTGTACAATTTACATAGTGCATAAATTCTATGTAGAATATTGTATCTTGCTCAGCGGTTCCTGGGCCTTCCCCTACCCCTCGGTCGCCCTTTGCCCCCCTTCTCTTGCGAAGAGAGGGGTGGAGCCGTTCCCATGGCGACACATGGGACAGGGGTGATCGAGTGGTAGAGATACCGTGTCCTGAAGGAAGTTGCTGATGCCCAGCCCCCAAGGTCCTGCACCCGTTCCACAGAGTGGGTGCGGAGAAACGCCAGCGATGCCGCGAGGCCTCTGATGTTGTGGGCGTGGGGGGCATGGCCCGGGTCGGCCTTCTCTATAACGCGGCAAAGTAAACGCGCCAGGGACCTCGGGGTTAGGGGGTTCCGAGATTTCGAATTGTAGAAGAGATGATCCTCGGACACCCCTTCCGTGCGTTCCACGTAGTCTTGAAACGCACGGACCGGGCACAGCGGGTGTGGGTTTCCTTCCTCCAGGAAGGATGGTATTCTGATAGGGCCAATCATGTCGTCCGCCTGCTCATTCTTGGCTAGGAATGTAGGTGATGGAGCGAGAGTTAGGGCAGAGCAGTCCTCCTCCAGTTTGGAGAAGGACTGGTGGCGGGTGATCGCCGCCAGCTGTGACGCCCTGTAACCCGTAGCCAGGGCGAGCAGGAAGACGGCACGTTGAAGGAAGTGTTCCTCCTCCATGATGGTCCCTTCGAACGTCAGGTACTGCAGAACACGATGCAAGGACCAGGCTAGGACCGGCTGACGTCTCGGCTCTCTCGAGGCGCGGATCCCCTTCATTAGAAGGTTTCGCGCCCTTTGTGGCACTGTGATGTTCATGCCGAAGTAGAGTGGATCAGCGAGGGCTGCGTAGTGAGCCGAGATTGTCGCCGGTGCCCTGTTGGTGGTGTCAGCTAGCCAAGACAGGAAGTCCAGAACTGTGCTAGCGGAGATGGTCACTATCGCGTGTCTCCGAAGGAAGTCCTGGAATCTCCGCCAGCAGGATTCATATTGCCGCACTGAGGATGGACGGTGAGCTCTCAGCATCTTGTCTACTGCCTCTGTAGAGAAGAGTTGGCCGAGAGCTCCCCGTAGAAACTCCAAGCGTGAAGTCGAAGTGACGCTTGGAGAGGTGCGGTAAGGCTGCTGGCCAGGCAGGCTGACCCTAGTAGAAGGGGAGAAGGGCACCACTTCATTAGCTCCCCGAACCACGGCTGAGCTGGCCAGTAGGGAGCTATCAGGAGGACCCGACCCTTGAAGGACCTGAGGGTCTGCACCACCTTCAGGAGGACCGTTGTCGCTGGAGGAGGAAATATGTAAACATACTTCCAGCGGTTCCAGTCCTCCGTGAAGGCGTCCGGGCCTCCTGCGCGTGTTCTGTGGTTGTAGGAGAGGAAGAGGGGGAGCTGGGTCGTGCTCGGGGAGGCAAATAGGTCCACCTCCGGGGTGCCGTAGCGGAGGGAGAGCGACTCGAACACTTGTGGACGTAGTTGCCACTCCACCGATGTCTCCCGGAACCTGGATAGAGCGTCCGCCCATTCGTTCTCCCGGCCCGGAACATACTTCGCCGAGAGAGAAATGGCCCTGCGTGATGCCTCGGCGAAGATGTCCTCCGACAGGGCTAGGAGTGGACCTGATCGGGCCGTACCTTGCCTCTGCACGCACTGTACTGCCGTCACATTGTCCATATCGAAGCGGACGCTCGTGTAGGAGATTTCGGGGTGCCGTTCGAGCCATTCTTTTACCACTATCAGCTCCCGAAGGTTGATATGTAGCGACCTTCTCTCTTCCGACCATCCCCCGCACGCTTGATGTCCCCAGCTCGACTGGAAGCCCCACCCTATGTCCGAGGCGTCCGTCGCTACTGTTATCCGAGGTGGGGGCGGGGACCATGGGACTGACTGGCGTAGGACCCCTGGCCGAAGCCAGGGACGTAACAAGCTGTGGAGTGTTGAGGGTACCGGCCTGGGAAGGTCGCGCGGGAAGAGTGGGATGCTCCTGTTGACCTCTCGCGTTAGCCGTCGGTGTTTCAAGCGGCCCAGTGGAAGGGCCGGGGCCGCGAAGTTGAGGCAACCTAACAGGCCCTCCCACTGACGGCGGGAGAACGTTTGGGAGAAGAATGCCCTCCTGACACAGCGGAGTGTCCGAAGAGCGTTGTCTGGAGCCAGTGACAGGGAGGCGTTGATCGTGTCCCACTCGATCCCGAGCCAATGAAGTTTTTGTGTAGGGGTGAGGGTAGATTTGTCCCAGTTTACCTTGAAGCCCATCTCCGTCAAGATTCTTAAAGCCACCGAGACATTGGTTGATGCACCCTCCTCGGTGGGCGAATGTATCAACCAGTCGTCCAGGTACATGAGTGTGGAGACGCCTGCCTCCGCCAAGCGTGCGCCTACCACTCTCGCTAGCTTTGTGAAGACCCTCGGGGCAAGCGAGAGTCCGAAAGGGAGTCTGGTAAATTGATACGTCTCCCTCCCGACCTGGAACGCCAGGAACCGGCGAAATCGGGGGTGGATGGGGACATGCCAATATGCGTCCTGAAGGTCCAGGGACGCTAACCAGTCTCCCTCCCGGAGCACTGACCGAACCTGAGCCACCGACACCATCTTGAATCGCAGGGGTTTCAAAAATTTGTTCAGTGCGCTCAGGTCCATAACCAGTCTCGTTTTCCCTGGGTCTTTCTTTGGTACGGTAAAAAGACGGGACAGAAAGACCCGACCTGTCGCTGGTTCCACTATTCCTTTTTCCTTCATGTCTCTCACGTGGGGCAGCACTGAAGAGGACACCTTGGATGACGCGGGAGGGTGGCGTAGTGGCTGTGGGAGGAAAGAATAAGGAATCAGCTTATCGGTAGTAATGTGTATATCCCCCCCCCCCCCAAGCCTGAAGGGCTGGGGCAAGTTACTATCCATACTATGTAAGAGTATCACCACAGTTCCCTCAGAGGATAAAGGTAAGGAGACCCACCGGGAGAGAGACCCAAGGCCAGGTGAGTCCCTGGCGGATGACCCTGGAGGCCCATCCGTGCGCAGGCCACGCGTGGTGCCAGCCCAGGAGACACCCCACTTGGGGGCCTTCAGAAGTTCTTGAACCTTTGCTGTTGTTGCTGCTGATGTTTTCGTTGGTTGGTGGTCCTCTGGGGTTGGGAGGAGGTGTGGTGTTGCGATTGTTGGCGCCGAAATGTCTGGGGCTGTTGCTGATGCGGGCGCTGGGTTATCCTCCCTGTGGGTGGTGGACGGTATGCCCGCTGTTGTTGTTGATGTTGTTGTTGTTGTTGTTGTTGTTGGCGCGCGTATGGGGGCGGGCGCCTGAATAGAGAGTGGGACCTGTAAGCAGGTAAGGGCCGAGGTCTCGGTTGGGATGGTTGTTGGATCTGGATGACGGTCGGGACCGTAGCGAAGACGCGGTCTGTCGCTTCCTGGTCGAACAGACCACGGGAAAGGGGAGCTGCTCTCACCACGCCCCGGCGAGCTATCTCCGGGGCCGACCGCGCTGCAGACTGACGAGCTGCCAAACGAGCCGCGGTGAAGGCCCTCGCTGCTGGGGGTAGGGCTGATGACGCCATGTTGGCTGTACCCTCTGCCACGGTAGAGAGTGCCGCCAGGGTGTCTCTGCATACATAAAACACGCGAATCAAATTAGTAGGGCGAGAAGGATCCCGATCCCCGGAGGGTGTAATAAAGTCACATCGCTCAATTGTAGAACGTATAACATATGCGAGGCCGAGGTCGTTTCCGAACGACCTCGTCCTTGGGTGCTAGTCAAGAGGCTCCGTCCTGGGTGAAGACTCTACCTGAGCGTCTCTCGCCAGGACAGGTCTGGACCCTCTGTATACATTGAAATATCCCACTCACCTCAATTCTTCCCGCGGGAAGTCCTCAAAGCTCGTGGCGAGCGTCGTCAGCCAGTTCCTCATCATCGCGATTGCCGTGACGGTCGAGATGGTAGAGGCAAGGTCTTGTCTGGTCGAGGCCTCCGTCGTCAGCAACTTAGTCTCCGGTTCGCTAAGTTGATGGGGGAGGGCGGGGTCCCTGCCAGAGTGCCATAAGCAATCGCGCAGACCCTCCGGCGCGAAGGGTGGTGGCAGGACGACGGGGAATGATGAAGGGATATGCCGTCGAGGAGGAACCGTCTTGGGTTGGTCTTGGGCCCGCTCGAAGAGAGCAGGGATGTCTAAGGCCTTCTCCCCTTTCTCCTGCGGGAACCAGGCGTTTGGGGAGAGTGCTACCGCCGGTGAGTCCCCCGACCTGTCGACAAACATATGCCCATCAGGGTTTAAACGAGTGTTCTCCAGGAGAGCACCTAATGCGTCCAGAGTGTTAGAGGTGGAAATCCTGGAGGGCGTGGAGGCCGGGGCGGAGAGGGGTCGAATCTTATATAGAACCTTAGCCCCCTCCGCGTCGTTGGCCCACTTTAGGATAACGTCATCTCTCCTCCTCCAGCCCTCCGGTAGCGAGTAGTCGGGAGACCAGGCCACTAGCTTGTGATCTTCTCCAAACGAGTACTCCCAGGACCGGGGAAGGTCACACCATGAGAAGGGGCGGAACTCAAAAGAGTCCGTCATGGTAGGAGGATAAGGAAAAGAACTGTAGTGGTCCTCCACCCCGTCCAACCCGACGGACGTCTGATTGGGGGGTTCCTCCTGAGAGGGGCCTTCTAGTCCTATACCTGTCGCCGGCACGGAGGGGCGGAGGGAAGGACCAGGAGGGAGAGTGGGAGGGGGGGCTAGAGCCGTAGGTTCAATAGGAGGTTGCTCTGGAGAGGGGTGCGTTATGATTTGCGCGGTCTGAAAGGCCGGATAATGTGATAGGGCCGATTCAAGGACGGGGCCTATCAGGGACGGAAGGAGGGCAGCCACTTGGGCGGCCAGAGTTCCCTCTCCCCTCGTGTCGTCCTCCGGCTCCCTGCCCTTGTGGGATTTACGGCGAGGAAAAGGAGAGCGAGGAAGGGAGGGTGAGTTGGGGGGAGAGGCTGTGGAGGGTGGGGACAAGCTGAGCGTCCTGGACCTCGGTGAGGCAGACCTCTTTTTCGAGCGAGATTTCCTGCCGGGTTCACGTGAGTGAACTAGGGAGGAAGACGAGTTCGTGGGGGTGCTTGACAAAGCAAGCCGTAAGGGTTTTAAGGACCCTTGATGTTCGGATGTATGGGGCTGCCGAGAGGCCTGAGGACGCTCGGGGACACCATACTCCGCAACATCAGACTCGTCCCCTTGTACTCCGAGAGGCCCAGGTTGTCCACCAACGGAAGTCTCGGAGACATAGGGAGACGGATGGCGAGGGCGAACGAGGCCCAATTCCACTCCTAACGCCGGATCCGCCCACACCAGGGGGGGGGGTCGTCAGCGGATTTCAATTTCCGAGCTCTGCGCCATGCCTCCCGAAGGTGTCCGAGGGCGGCTAGCTTGGAACGGGTTTTGGGAGGAGCAGCACGAATCTCCTCAACCCGCGCTTTGCACACAACGCAGGCTAGGGGGTTAAAGCCAGCTTGTGAGAAACAAGGGGCATGGCGGGAGCAGAGGTCGTGGTGGCCGTCTGACGAGATCCTGGCTGTGCAGCCGGATTCCACACACAAGCGTTTGGTCTGAAAATAGAATAATGATAATCATAGACGGGGTGTCCCAAAGGTGTCTGGACACAACACCAAAGGGGAAAAACTGCAGGAGAACTCCCTACGAGAACACAAGAGCACGAGCTGGAACCAGACTTACCGGCATGAAAGAAGGTGGGTTGTTGAGTGACCGACTCGTCTGGTTCCGCGATGCTAAGAAGGGAGGGGATAGGGAGGGGGAGGTGGGGTTGTAGACGCTTGCGCCACCTGCACAGAGCCGGGAATTTTAAATTTCCGATGATTTATGCGGAATGTCCAACCACACACACCCTTTCGGAAGTGGCCATTTGGCCAGGAGTGTGGTAGGGGATTACCGATATAGCTTCGCTGTGCAGGTTTCTTCTCAGCCGATAATATTGTCAGTTAAGAGAGAGTGACACATATGTATTAAGTCTTGACTATGGGGCAATAGGTCTTACTAAGGGACATTCGAGGCAGTAGTGGTGGAGACTGTTGGCGTTGGAACTGTTGCATATCTTGCAGGTGGAGTAATGTGGTATGTCCCCGGCTTCAGAGATTTGCCCCAGCGGTTTGTAACCCAGGCGAAGCCGTGCAGTTACGATATTGTGTCTGCGAGCGAGGAGTCCGTGGTTGCGATACTTCGGGAGGGAGAGACAGAAGTGATCGTAGTGTTGTAATTATACGCTTTGTGCGCGCTCTGCATTCATGCTCTGGAAAGTGGTTAGAATAGCGGTAGAATGTATGACCTTCTTATAGCAGAGGGGGGAGGGTGTGGCATCGTCGAGCAGTGGCAGTTTGCAGGTATTTTTGGCGAGATCTGCCTTTTCATTGGCAGCAATTCCAACGTGAGAGGGAATCCACAGAAAGCTTATGGTGAGAGACTGTTCTTGAGCTGTGACTAGCTGTTGTAAAATGTGATGGATGAGGGGGCGGTGTATGGGTTGTGAAGACGTGATGCCCAGTAGGGCGGACTGGGAGTCACACTTTAGCACGCCATTCAGTCCCCGCTGACATACTAGGTTAACAACTAGCAGGGGTGCCTATAGTTGGCAGTACGTAGAGCTGGACGAGTTGGGTAAGCTGCGACCAACCAAGCCTCCCTCAGGTGCCTCCACATCCGGTGAGTAGACGGCGCAGCCCACGCTACCGTCTAGCTGTAAGGACCCGTTTACGTAGAGACTGATCGCTACAAGGACGGTGTAAGACACTACTGTGGTGTGTTCCACTGCTAAATGTTTCTAGAGGAGTGGTGGGTCTTTCTTTGAAGGGGATGTGCAGGTTACACGAGGCTATGGAATCCTCCATGAAGGTGGTCTGTGATCAACCTCGGCTATAGGGATAGTGTAAGCTCTGCAGGGTAGAGCACACTGTGTCAACGGGGGTGCGGACGCCGGGGCGCAGCGGAGGCCGAGGTGCGGGACGCGAATTTTTTTTTCCCACGAGACTTGCGGACCCCAATATTAACAACAGCCAATTAGAACGCACCTGACTCTCATACGTCACGTCAGGCATCATACGCGTGCACGTGTATTTACGTTTCGGATGAATAGAGGGAAGAAGAGGGGAAGCGGTCATAGCAGAAATTTAAAAACCTTTTTCATGTGCAGAATTATCATATCATTCCCCTATAGTAGCGTCACCTTGTTGCCATGCCCCTTAACTACGGGCCACATCGCACGTCTGGCAGCATTAGCTTTCACCCGTTAATTTTGATAACCATAGAAAATATGATGAAGCCAGTTTGTTTAGAGAGTATGGGGTCACGCAGGCACAACTACAATAAATATAATCAAGAAGCCGTTATCGGCATCCTCGCGTACACACTTGCAATCCTCATGACGCCTACGTAGGCGTCATCTTATGGAAGTGACTAGGGCGTGAAAGTTTGGGTTGTACACATCCGTTCGTACTCTGGCTGCTCGTCCCAAACGTATTTCTACAACACACATAGAAATGTATAAATAGCGTGATATATCGTGAGACTTGCACAAGGCATCCAGTGTCTGCAGAGGCCCAAGCTATGGGGGGGGGGGGGAGTACAAGGAATCTGGTGTCTGCAGAGTCCCCAAATAGCTTGGCCTCTGGAGACACTGGATGCCTTGTACCCCCAATACCTTGGGCCTCTCTGCAGACACTGGATGCCTTGTATCCCCCCAAAAATAGCTTGGGCCTCTGCAGACATTGGATGCCTTGGAGCCCCCTCCCCCCCAAATAGCTTGGGCCTCTGCAGACAATGGATGCTTTTTACCCCCACCCCCAAATAGCTTGGGCCTCTGCAGAAACTGGATGCCTTGGAGCCTCCCTCCCCTCCCAATAACTTGGGACTCTGTAGACACCAGATTCCTTGTATCCCCCCCCCCTCCCAAAGCTTGGGACTCTGCAGACACCAGATTCCTTGTACCCCCCCCCCCCATAGCTTGGGCCTCTGCAGACACTGGATGCCTTGTGCAAGTCTCACGATATATCACGCTATTTATACATTTCTATGTGTGTTGTAGAAATACGTTTGGCACGAGCAGCCAGAGTACGAAAAGTCCCGAACGAACGGATGTGTACAACCCAAACTTTCACGCCCTAGTCACTTCCATAAGATGACGCCTACGTAGGCGTCATGAGGATTGCAAGTGTGTACGCGAGGATGCCGATATCGGCTTCTTGATTATATTTATTGTAGTCGTGCCTGCGTGACCCCATACTCTCTAAACAAACTGGCTTCATCATATTTTCTATGGTTATCAAAATTCACGGGTGAAAGCTAATGCTGCCAGACGTGCGATGTGGCCCGTAGTGAAGGGGCATGGCAACAAGGTGACGCTACTATAGGGGAATGATATGATAATTCTGCACATGAAAAAGGTTTTTAAATTTCTGCTATGACCGCTTCCCCTCTTCTTCCCTCTATTCATCCGAAACGTAAATACACGTGCACGCGTATGATGCCTGACGTGACGTATGAGAGTCAGGTGCGTTCTGATTGGCTGTTGTTAATATTGGGGTCCGCAAGTCTCGTGGTAATTTTTTTTTTTTTTTTTGCGTGCGGGACATGTCTTAGGACATGGGAATAGTGCGGGGCCAGATGGGGTGAGTGGAGGCACTTGACGCTTAAGGAGATTTTAGCGGGTATTCTTTCAATAACTGAAGGAAGATTAAGTTCGGTCTGCATGTTTACTACTCTGGTGGAGGTGGGGCATCCAAGAATGTACCACATCACTCTATTCTGGAATATTTTTAAAAGCACCAAGGAGATCTTGGAGAGTTGACTAAGGGCTGGGGAGAGATAGTCTATGAATGACCGAATGAAGGAAAAATAGATGGTTCTTGCCAAGGGGATGTTGGTGAGCCATCTAATGAGGATAAAGCGCTGTTCTAGCCGGTGAGGAGATTTTGGATGATGGGATGGATGTGCTGCCGAGAAGGCACGCCTGCAATGATGCGCACTGGTGCTCCCAGGTACAGGTGCTGTGTACAGGACAGGATGACACTGTCCTGCAATAAACAATGGCAGTGTTCTGAGGTCCCAAGGAGAGAATACTCGATTCTTTTCTGGGGGAAAGGATGAGACCACAGGGGAATGTCGACTCGCAGAATGAGTGAAGGAGGTGATGTAAGTCAGCAGTAGAGGTGGAGTGCACACACATATCGTCAGCGTAGCAGTTGACAGTTGTGCCGGAAATGTTGGGGAGAAGGGATAGCAGACGGTGCATCAGGACGTTAAAGAGTAAGGGACTTAAAACCCCACCCTGTGGACTACCAAGTTCAAATTCCCTGGAGGTACTGCGCGTTCCCTGGGATAGTACATGTAAAGTCCTGTTTCATAGCCATGGATCTACCTCAGGAGGTTGCCTTGGACACCAAATTCTACGAGCTAGTCGAGAATAATCTCCCTGATGGCTACGTCGAAAGCACTCTTGAGATCGAGAAACGCTACCACACTGGTAGGGGAGAGGGGGGCATGTAGGTCCATCAGGCTGTGGTGTGTACTCCTCTGTGGTAAGAAACCATGTAGTTGCGGTGATAGCTTATCCTGTAGTCGAAACATAAGTCGAGTGAGAAATATACATTCGAGGACTTTACAGAAATAAGAGGAGGATGAAGTAGGTCTGAACTTAACTGTGTCAGATTTGGGGATGGGCACAATGGTACTAGATGTCCAGGCACGAGGTATATATTCCTTGCTAAAACAAAAGTTGTAGAGTTGCAGCAAGGGATTGCCAGGGGCTTTAAGGAGCAGGCGGAGGACTTGATAGATGATGCCATCATCCCCGGGAGCAGTGATGGGCACGTCGTCATCTTCATCCATCCGTAATAATGCAGCCATTAGACGCAGGGTGCGGATATTCTTGTAGGTGGAGAGTGCCTCTTGAACGTGAGCGGGAAGATTGTTTGCCTGTGCTTGTTCAGACAAAGTACTTAGCAATTTCTGTGTATATTGGTGTGGTGGAGAGCACTCGATGGTTTCTTCTTGATGACTTTGTTTATCAGGTACCCCATGGAGCCAACGCAGGTCAGGTGGTTCATCCTGTCGATATATTTCTTCCACGACTCGGCATGGGCATACTGCTGCAGGGCAATAAGGTCATCTCTGGACGTCTGGTACTGGAGGAGACTAGCAGGTGTTGGCTGTCTTTGAAATATGAGACCATCTCTCTCAGCCTTCTTTTCTACCTGTAGGATGCATCGGTCCAGAGTCCAGGCGTGGACCTCGCGGCATCTTTTGATGTGTGGCCTTGTGACGAAACGGGTGTAAAAATCATGTGTTGAAGCAATGAAGGAAAAGTATAGGTTCTCAGGTGAATGGAGATCAAATGTTGGTAGAAGAGTGGAGATGTAAGAGACGTAGTTTGAGCAGTCCTTCGGAGCAATGGAGATGCGGAAGCAGACGTGAAGAGGAGAGGGCCCACTTGGTACGGAGAACAGGAGTCCAAGTGCGATGTGGTCAGAGAAGAGAGTCTGTATGGGGAAGCACTTAACGTGTGTCGCTGTTAGACCAGATGTGATGATGTGGTCGAGCGTGCCTCCTCTGGAGTGTGTAGCACCCCAAGTGGGCCAGTGAGTGAGGCGGTGGTGGTGGACGTACTCGAGGAGAGGTAGCCTACTGCGGTTCGGGGAGGGGGAGACATGTCCTAGGGTTGGGTGCCTGGCATTGAAGTCCCCCACGTAGATTACACCGTGAGACGCGGGTGGGGGGAGGTCAGAGAGATTGATTTTTCCCGGAACAGAGTAAACATTACAGTCTCAGCTTCCCATTGCCTACGGATATCTCAAAGAGTTGAAATGTCATGTCATCATAGATAGAGCAGCGTAGAAGTTGATGAAGGATGGAAGAGTGAATGTAACTTAGAAGGCCATTCCTGACATGATGGACATACGAGACGTAGCCTGAGAGCGGAGGTGCCTCTGTCCCAGGATCGTGGCGGCCAACAAAATATTCTTAGATAAATATAGCTTGTGGTTAGTGGTGGCCTACAGAGGTCTTGAGGGAAGTAATTTTCGAATAACTGTTGATGCCACAAACATTCCAAGTGATGATGTGAAATTTCATCTCGTTAGCGAAGTCTGCCTTTGGGTTTACAATTGGCTGGCGGAAACGATGACAGGGTGGTGCTGCTCTGAGGCATATGTCGTTGTGGATTGATAGGGATTTGGTTACTGAACTTTTCGAACAAGCTGGTGAGGGCCTCTAGTTTCTCGGAGAAGGTGCCAACAGTCGTGATGATGACTTGGTTGAATTCGACAAGCATGGCTAGGTTGCGCTCAGTGGATGCTTGTTGTGCGGCGAGGCTATCGATGAGATTTTTAATTGCGTCAAAACGCATTGTAATTGCTGTGCAACGTGCCGTTAGGTTGGCAACGGCCTCGCGGAGGGCAATTACTTGTGGTGAGTCGGGCAGGTTTGAGGATGTCAGCGGTGGGACGGCTCTTGTGTGCGACCGAGGGGGTGGAGGTGGCCATCTGAGCGCGTTTCATATATCTGTGCCATACATTCACTCCGGGTTCGTGACAGCGGGAACATTTCCACGTGAGTGTATTGGGAGTGAGAAGCTGGTCGGCTGTAGAAGCTTCATTATTATTGGTGGGCTGAGAAGGGTTGCGATGTGGGCAAGTGCGGGAGGGGCGAGTACCTGCACACCAACCACATTTGTCAATGGAAGCAGTACAATACTGAGATATATGTCCGACACACTAGCATTTGAAGCACCAGGGCTGTTCATCTTTCACATTTCGGAACTCGTACGGTGGTAGACAAGGGAGGAAGCTGAAGTGATATTCTGTAGGCGGTGGTTGAGAGTGGCTCCAGACAATAACAAGGCGGTTGATGGGTGTCCCGTGTTGCCATACATTCACTCCGGGTTCGTGACAGCGGGAACATTTCCACGTGAGTGTATTGGGAGTGAGAAGCTGGTCGGCTTTAGAAGCTTCATTATTATTGGTGGACTGAGAAGGGGTGCGATGTGGGCAAGTGCGGGAGGGGCGAGTACCTGCACACCAACCACACTTGTCAATGGAAGCAGTACAATACTGAGATATATGTCCGACACACCAGCATTTGAAGCACCAGGGCTGTTCATCTTTCACATTTCGGAACTCGCACGGTGGTAGACAAGGGAGGAAGCTGAAGTGATATTCTGTAGGCGGTGGTTGAGAGTGGCTCCAGACAATAACAAGGCGGTTGATGGGTGTCCCGTGTTGGCAGAAGCGGCGCACACTGTATACGCCCGGAAAGATTTTTTGCTTGGAATGGGTCAACGCCGACAGGGTAGCGGGTGACGAAATACGTGGGAAATTTACGTGATCTATTGATCGAGTCCTGAACATCGAGCTTCAAGGATAAAAAATTACCCTTCGTGGCATTCTCAATTATCTCAGTAAATCTACGTGAAATATACACATACCGAGAGGTGGCAGCAGACATTTTCACCTCAGCTAACTCCGGATCGAGCCTGAATGACTTGGTGGTTTCAGCAAGCGAAGTTTTGTATCCACGGTCGGGTTCTCACGGAAGATGAGTTTAACATAAGCAGTTATGGGGGCGAAAGTAGAGGAGGTATTGACAACTAGGGGAGGTGAACTGTGGGGGAAAGGGTGAGGGTGAGAGAGGGAGTTATCGGAAGCCGTGGGTTGGGAGTTCTCGTCGTGCTTGAACGACTTAAAAGCTGGAGAATAGGTTTCGCTCGTGTTCGAAATCAGGTCCGCAGATCGTTGGTGGCGGTGGTGTGGGTGGGACTGGGGGTGGCGGCGGTGGAGGCGGCTGCGATGACAATAGTGGCAGTGGTGGTGGCGAAGGTGGGAAGGCTTATATTGCTCAGTGATGTTCTCGTCTTCACTGAGAGCGAGGTCGGCATCAATATCGGTGAGGGTGGCCGATCCAGAATAAGCCATGTTACCTCAGCAATACAGCAGAATGTAGGGAATTTGTGCTCGTGGGGCTGCAGTGACGTATGACGTTTAGACACGCTATACTCCTCGAACTGCGCATGCGCACACGGGCGGAGCACTGGACGGGAGTTTTGGCCTATCCTTAAGGATAGGATTTTCTAATGACAAATATTGACTAAGTCCTATATTCCTCAAAATTACTTATACCACAAGACTGACGTCTGGTACTTACTGTTGTGCTCAGCTAAGGCTGGAAGACAGTAGCTAGCTGGATCTTCTATAATTTCTTCGAAATAGTGGGAGGTCAATGGGACCTTTCGCAGTGATCAAATTGATACCAGACACCGCCAGATTTTGTAATTCTTGCCGGAAAATAAATACTTTTATGGGCAAGTTTTATAAGCTTACAGAGGTGTATCGTTGTACATTATTGTGTCTGAAATTTAAGTAAATTAATTTCATGATTGCAAACGGCATATAGCATTGTTTGAGCCTCTATTTATAATCACAGATGATATTCGTAAAACAGCCTATAATTGTATCAAGCCAAGCAATTTGTCATTTTCTACCGACTTCAATGGACGTATACTGATATATACTTTCATTTGAATGCACCAAGCAATAGGCAAATCCATGTAATGTATCAAAAATATAATTTTGCATCGAAGACTTAATTTTTTCGGTACGATAAACTTTGTCTTAAGTTATATATATTTTTTAATCTGACGTGCAGTTTGCCACGGCACACGTAAAATTAGTCATATTTGTTTGAAAATAGCTCCCAGCAGATCTTAGAGGCTATTCTTTACAAAAATGTCGTTAACTTCGTACGTCCGCCACCACTGTTATTTTTTTTTATCTCACTGATTATCTTCATATACAGGACGTGACAGTGATATCCATTATTTTTCAACACTCTCAGATAAAATGCACAAACCAAAATCAACATCCTCTTATTTTTATTGCTCATAGTTACTTCAGTAAAAATAATTACCTATTTTTAGTTTTACCTTATAATTAAATTAACAAAGCCTTATCACACACCAGTAAGTAAAAATTATAACATTATGAGTCATGTTTTTAATTTTAAATACATTTATGCAGCAATTTATGGCGTATCTTTTTTTTTTAAATATCGGTTTCCAAATTAGCTAAGTCACCCCTTTGCCTCGTGAAATCCGAGACAATTGAAAATTCTAGCGCTAATAGGAATCTACGAGCCTGACTGCGAAAGGTCCCATTGCGGGTGTGTTTGCATTCAGAGTCAGCAATGGCCGATCAAGATAATGCGTATCACGAATGTGTCAGAGACTTGGAGTGACTTTAAGTAGAACTCGATTGACTCAGGCCGCACTGGGCAAATTCCGTGGGGTCTGACTCACTGACTCGGGCCACTCCGGGCCGATTTGATAGGCCCCGGACAAGCCCCAGTTCACCACTTGACACTCACAAATTGGGGAGGGATAATAAAGAAAAATCGGTATATATATAAAGTTATTTGCTAGTCTCACAAGTGCATTTTTTTTATCTATATCATAGGATAGCTCTTATCATTCTGAGTATTATTAGCCCCCCATAAATGAATACCACAAATTAATAGTAACGTCAATATCATTTTTTTTTTTTTTTTTTTTTTTTATGTTTAATGGCACGGTTCAGAATCACTCAAATCATCAACGTTCACTCTCCTGGCACAACTACCCGACCCACTGCAGCACGCAACCACGCAGACTGTGAATCGAGTAACTGAAGTACCCGGCTCTCTTCGGTGAATCAATCATAAAAAACCGAGTCACTAAAAAGAATCGAATTTTCCATCACTTGCATCCACCGTTATCCCTTCCAGTCTGGTTCAAAACAGAATTAACAAACGCTCTCAAACTAGTGTTTCCACTTGCCAAAATGTACTTATGTTTTCATTATGCATTTTCTAAACTCTGAGCTATATGTTAAAACAAATTTATTTTTGTAAGTGCAATATAAATTACAAATAAATAAAATATTATCTACATGCAAAATTGTCTGCGGAAACGATTCAGACATTCAGACAACTCGGTCTCAAGAATGAAAGCGAGAAAGCGGTAGTTCCTCTGGCGGAGAAAACCAAACGGGTATGGGACAGAATAAATGCAAAGCCATCTGCTAAACAAATATACGACTGCGCTCCTTGTATTTATATCTACCTAAATATAATATACAGGGAAGGAACCCAACAACCGATACCCTAAACTCCGTGCCAAAATTGGCACTAAAAAAAAAAAGACTAATTCTTTCTCTCTGTTTTACTCAACGTGGAGTTTAGGCCACGTTGAATTTTTAAAAACAGGGGATCCCGGACTCTGGTCACTGTAGCCTTTAGGCTCCTCTACAGGGGATAATGGCCAAAATTGATCGAGGTCCCTCACGGTCATGCATTTCGCTGTTTTTTTCTTCAGACATTTATTGTTAATATGTATGTCTACCAAACATACTACGGTAAATTTAACAAAAGAATAAATTAAAAGGCGTATAGAAAAACTAAAAATTAATCAAACACCATGCAGGGCCTGACGGTTGGCATCTAAGAATCTTAAAGGAAATGAAAAATGAGATTGTTGTTCCATTAGAAATTATTTCAAGGTATCCATCATATCCGGAGATTTCCCAAGAAAATGGAAGCGAGCTAATGTTACTCCCATATTAAAAAAAGGTGACATAAAGAAACCAAATAACTACAGGCCTATAAGCTTGACCTCAGTCGTAGGAAAAATGATGGAAACTGTCATCAGAGATGCTATCGAACATAATTTAGAAAGTAACTGTTTGATAAATGATAGCCAGCATGGATTCAGACGGAAACGTTCTTGCGTGACTTACTCGAATTCTACAACACAGTCATCTCGAATTATGACAAAAGAAACAATATAGATTTAATATATCTAGACTTTGCAAAAGCTTTTGATTCCGCCCCCCAATGAAAGACTAACTAAATCAGCTTCACACGGAATAAGTGGTAGCCTATTAAGTTGGACTAGCAATTGGTTCAATGATCGAAAACAGAAAGTTGTTCTAAATACCAAAACTTCTAGATGGAAAAATGTTGCGAGTGGAATTCCTCAGGGTTCCGTTCTTGGGCCACTTCTATTTATAGTATATATTTTGATATAGACCACGGACTAAAATCTATTATCTCCAGATTTGTTGATGATACAAAACCGAGCGGAATGGCAAATGAACACTTAAACCAATTATATATTCAAGAAAGTTGAGATAAACTACAGCAATGGTCTGAAAAGTGGCTAATGAAAGTTAACACAAGTAAATGCAAGGTTATGCACATAGGTAAAAAATAACAGTAAGTGCGATAACAAATTATTTGGGAATTCGTCAACAAAAGTGGATAGTGAAAAGGATATCAGCGTAATTATAAGTAACGATCTCAAATGATCTAACCAGTGTATTTCAGCCTCTGAAAAAGCAAATAAGATTCTAGGACTGATTGCGTGATCTTTTGATTTCAAAAGTCCATCTCTCATTTACAAGCTACATAATCGTTAGTTCGTCCACATTTGACAGATTGGAAAAAGTACAACGGCGAGCCACAAAACTGATTCCAAGTATCAAAAACAAATCATACGAAAATCGACTAAAGCAGTGGCGGATCCAGGATAAAAATTTGGGGTGGGGTGGGGGCTACCCTGAATTCCTTCCTCTGAGTAGTCTGATGTATCAGAAGTCTGAGGTATACTTAACTTAATCATGTTTTTCAGATTTTTCTGTATTTTAGACATATATAATAGAATGTATATTCGTTTTATATTGTTACACGCTTGTGCTAGTCAGTGATAAGGCACTGGCACGCGTATACTCTCGCATAGAGAGAAATTATTGCAGGATCCGTGTGTAGTGTTAGTGCACATGGACTCATGGAAGTAATAAAGAATAAAAGTAGCTTTAAAAAACAGAAATACAAACAAAAACGTGTATGAACTTCTGAACCTGTAAATAAAAGTATCTAAATTACATTAATAACACACAGCATTGTTCATGGGATCTCACACGAACATCAACCCTCTGTTTTTTTGGGCAAATACATTGATTACACTGTCTATTTCAATATTGATGTCATTGTGAACGCCGAGTAGCGCCAGGCCGTTGAGGCGATCTTGACCCATAGTATTCCTTAGGTAGGTCTTCAGTCGCTTCAGGGTTGAAAATGAACGCTCGGCCTCTGCGTTCGAGACTGGGAGCGTGATCAAAACTCGGAGGAGCTTGGCCAGGTTCGGATACATTCGG
>NC_134819.1:37463665-37503665 GCF_046742065.1 Oratosquilla oratoria | reverse complement strand
GACAAATTCTTTCAGGCTGTGTCAATTTTTTTCTCATACATAACTCCCTCATCCCCAATCCCCCACCCACTCCCCCTCATGTATCACAGCATCATCATAACCAACCATTCTCCATTCACCCCCATTTTCTGTCCTTCCTCAAAAGACATTCCCCTCTTTCCCAATGCCCCTTTTACCTCATCCATCCATCTCATCCTAGGTCACTCCCTCATGTTCACTTCTTCCACACCTCTTTTACTAATCTTTCTTCACTCATTCTTTCCATGTGTCCAAACCATCCTAATACTCTTTCATCAACCCTATCTCCCAACTCCCTTTCCACTCCTGTTCTCCTCCTCACCTTCTCATTTCTCACTCTATCCAACCTAGTAACCCCTATCATACTTCTCAGGCATTTCATCTCAAACACATTCAAACTCCTTCTCTCTTCCTCTCTTATGTTCCATGTTTCTGCCCCATACAGTGGTGTTGGGACAATCACTCCATACAATCTCCTTTTAGCATCCATTCCCAAATGTCTATTTCTCATTACACTTTTTAATCCCCCAAGGCATTTACTTGCTTCTCTCAATCTACATTCAATCTCCACCCCTACTCCTCCCTTTCCTGCCACATTTGCATCCAAGTATCTAAAACTATCCATTTCCTCTAGTTTCTCTCCTTTAATATTCACTTCCAATCTGCTGCCACTTTCTCCCCTTGTTCATCTCATCACCTTATTTTACCCATATTTATCTTCAACTTGCTTCTTTTGCACACCTTCACAAACTCTGTCACTAACTTCCTCAATCCTTCCTCTGATCCTGCTACAAGTGCAGTGTCATCAGCAAACAACAACTGGCTTATCTCCCACTTTTCTCCATTTTCTTTAACCATCTCCAATCCCCAACCCACTACCATTGCATTCACCTCTCGCACCACCCCATCCATGTATAAATTGAACAGCCAGGGTGACATAACACATCCCTGATGAGGTCCCGCCTTTACCTCAAACCACTCACTCTCTCCATTTCTAATCCTAACACAAACTACTACGCTCGTAAAAACTCTTAACTGCTCTTAACAGCTTCCCTCCTAGCAATATATCTGCAACACCTCCCACAGTGCTTTCCTGTCTACCCTGTCATAAGCCTTTTCCAGATCCATAAAAGCCCAAAAAACATCCCTACCTTTTCCTATAGCTTTCTCACATATCTGTCTTATCACAAAAATCTGATCTACACATCCCCTACCTGTGCTGAAACCACACTGTTCCTTACCAATTACTCCTTCTGTTCTCCTAATCCTCTCAATCAAGACCCTTCCATAAGCTTTCCCAACTACACATAACAAGCTGATCCCTCTGAAACTACTACATTCGCACTTGTAAAGTGGAACTATACAGGCACTCCTCCGGCACTCTACCCTCTCTTAAACAAATATTAGGTAAGATATATAAATATATATATATATATATATATATATATATATATATATAGACTGGAAGTGAACATTAAGGGAGAGCGACTAGAGGAAGTGGATAGTTTTAGATACTTGGGTGCAAGTGTAGCAGGAAAAGGTGGAGTGAAGGTGGAGGTAGAATGTAGATTGAGAGAAGCGAGTAAATGCCTTGGTGGATTAAAGAGTGTAATGAGGAATAGACATTTGGGAATGGAAGCGAAGAGGAGACTGTATGAAGGAGTGATTGTGCCAACAGCACTGTATGGGGCAGAAACGTGGAACATAAGAGAAGAAGAGAGAAGGAGTTTGAATGTGTTTGAGATGAGGTGTCTGAGAAGTATGGTGGGGGTTACTAGGCTGGATAGAGTGAGAAATGAGGAGGTGAGAAGGAGAACAGGGGTGAAAAAGGATTTGGGAGATAGGGTTGATGAAAGAATATTAGGATGGTTTGGACACATGGAAAGAATGAGTGAAGAAAGACTAGTAAAAGAGGTATGGAAGGCAGATGTGGAGGGAGTGAACATGAGGGGACGTCCTAGGATGAGGTGGATGGATGGGGTGAAGGGGGCTTTGGGGAAGAGGGGAATGTCTGTTGAGGAAGGAAGGGAGAGGACGGAAGACAGAGGTGAGTGGAGAATGGTTGTATATGGATGATGTTGTGATTGCATGAGGAGGAATGGGCGGGGGTGTGGGGGGTGGGGTAGTATGTGTGAGTAAATTTTGACGCAGCCCGAAAGGGATTTCTCCCCGTCCTCTCCTTATATGCAAGGGGGGACGGAGAGGGGGGGTCGCCGATTAAATGAAGCGGCCTTGCTGTGGATGTGCTGTGTCTTGCGACACTGCTTCTGACCCAGGGCGGTGGGCAGGGTGCAGGGATGACCCGTCATCCAGGAGGTGCTCAGATGAGAGGGAGGGTGGGAGGGGTGTGGAGTGTATCTAGGGATGAAATGGGTGGGAGTGTTTTTATGCCTTTCCCTTTTTGGCTACCTCCCTTGGAAGGGGAAAAAAGCCTTGGTATATGTATGTATGTATATATATATATATAAATATATATATATATATATATCCACAAGTAACAGGCTGCGCCCGATCCAACTATGCAGGAGTCTCAGCCCTTCGGGCGAGCTCCCCAATCAGTCGCGTTTTCCATTACTTCACATTTTTTGGCGTTAATATTATTTTCCACAATCACCTCTAGTCATATTATTGTCTAGATTTTGTAATACTCTCGCTTATTTTTTATTCTTCTCAATGCAATATCTGCAATCACATTAGTTTAGGTTGTACTATCATATCATCTACACCAAAAATATCATGGTTGAAGGTATGGGTTAGCTGGTGTAGTGCAGGGCAAATATGTGAATATCATCATTATCAGTGAAGAGCATATGCCTCACTCGTACACTGGTGCCATTCCCCACAGTTCCCTAAGCAAACCTCTGTCCAGCTACCATTCCCTATTCTAATCAACTCTTGATAGGATCATTCAACTTGCTCTAATTCTTTGGGCATTTCCATCTCCACTGAGGGTTGTCTCTTGTAATATCCCTGTGAGTGGAATCAATCTTAGGAAGTTTCCATATGTCCACATAATTAGTGTACATTCACAAATTGTACTGACTTACTTTGGCTGAGTCTCACCAAACAGTTGTTGGTTTGATACATAGTCATACCTAAACTATCCTATAATTTTCCTAAGTCACTTAGTGCCAAAGACATCAAGATTTTTCTTCAAATCAGCATTCATTGCTTATGTCACACAGCCATACAGCAAGACATGGAACACAACTAACTTGAGGATCTTAGTGTCTCCTGCAAAGTGTCAACAATGCCATATGCCTGTACTCTGGTAGAGGAAGTCCATAACATGACCATGGGTCATGCCAATCCTTCAAAGGACTTCCTGATGTGAATCACCACCAAAGTATGCAAAGCTTCCCAAAACCTTGGTGTCTTTGCCACATTCATGGAAAGCTGAATTGTATCATTCAGTAAACCCCTAATGCCAGCTGCCCTTTTCAACTTTCAAGTTGTAACCTCTAACCTCAGAGCACATGGAGTTTCATCCATGACTCAAGCACCAGCTGGGGGAAAATGGCTGCTCTGAGGCTCAGCTATGTTCAACCACTCAAGATACTTGGCCCTGCAAACTCTCCACCCATCCATGTGATACTAGTTGCCCATCAGCTGTTCAGATAATACCAAGCTGGATCACAGCTTTGGAGTGGAATTTCTTATGGGCTCAGTAAGCAGGTCTGAGATAATTCATATATAAAATGGCCCTCAATATCTTCAATATTTCTCCAAGGTTCAGAATTTCATGAGAGAGTATGAAAGAATTAAAGGAGTGCTCACAAGTTAGGAAACCAAGTAAATCCCGGTCCACCAACCTGAGTACAACTTTTGAAGTAGGGAGAGGGGTAGGTTAGTAGTTGGAAGAAAAGGGATAAATGGTTCATCATAGGAAGAGACAGGATAATACAGCCAATGTACCTCACTATGGTTGTTTAATCCAGGTTGGTAAGGTTGTATGGATGATGTGACGTACATGTGAATTATTGAGCAATAGAATGTCTGTGGTTGTGAATGGTGTCTGAAACTAGTGTTGGCCTATTAACCCTAATCATACTGATAACTGTAGGTGCAAACACTGAAAAGCAATACTTTTATATTTCACCTTTGATGTTCACTATTGAAGGAAGGGGTTTAGTAACCATGAAAGTGTGATTTGAACAATCATTTAGCACTTTCCAGGGAATATTACCTGCTGCTTCATAAGGACTTCACCCTGAATATTACAATTAGGTAAATGATGATGATACGGTTTATAGTCAAACTCCCCCTATCAGGAGGCTAGGGTGATGCCCCTTACTGAAGACTTTGTAGAGTGGAATTTTATGTTGTCCAACTCATTGACAACAGGGTTCAAACTACAGTCACCTCAATCTCCACCACAAGTAGCGATGCTCGAACCTGCTTGGCCATGCATTTAGACTCATTTCAAACCATGATGGGATGTAGTTTACACAACAGCATTTCACTATAAAGTTGGAATAAGACAATCACATTATTTCAATTTTAATATAAAATGTGACATTTAATACAAACTAACAAATTATACAAAATATATATACTATAACAAAGTTCAAGAAACTAAGAAGAAAAAAAGAAACAATACATAACAATCAGTAGAAATCACTGTATGTTCTACAAATCTAATGTTGGCAAAATGAAATATCAATGTAGATTTGGCACATCCAGTTTCTTTAAAAATATAAAAATGACTTACAAAATGAATGAAGATCTTCTATACACTTGACCATGAGCATTTCAATTTAAAGCAAAACTAGGAGAGGACAGTTTCACTCACACATTCTATATTTGATAATCTTAGAATCTTAGGAAAATATATAATACAGGAACTCTGATAGCAAAGATCATAAAACCCTTTTCCAACTAGGTAACTTCACTGTTAATAAATAATAAGGGCTTCACAAAGACAATAAAAAGATGAAACCTACTGACTTATGGTTTGACATTTCAGACTTGTGTTCTAAAAATGTTTCCAACAGACTGCAACTAATCAAGTTTCACTCTGCAGGCTTTTCCCATAAGTTAAAAAACTACAGTAAGAGCTAATGAGCAAACATATAATACAAATAATGTATATTTACAATGTTACAGAGAAAAGGAAGCTATGTGGCAGGTGGGGCTATGACAACAAGGGAACCAATCACTTGTGATTGAGCATGAAATCTGTTTAGTATTCCCCATAAAACAACTTTACGGGAGTCAAAATGATCAAGATTTAAATAGCATGCAGGTATTCACTAGTTATGTACAAACCGGGCTATAATCAATAAAGATTAATTCAAATTTACATACACCAACAAACATGCCAATTGTCTTGTATGAGTCATCTTTTCACTTCATGCATCCCTTCAACTTGGTGGCATACAAAATGGTTTCTGTTTTGGCTATTGCTAGAAAATTTTAGTCTGCTGAACTGAAATGAATTATGTAGTGAAATGCTTGTGCCAGTTTATTTTGCTGAGGAGTGACCTACTTGAGTGACGGAGATTAATATAATCTTAATTACCAGTACTGCCTTCAAACCTAGTTTTTTTATATGGAAAAAAGTAGCAAGCACACACATAAGAGTTGTAGAGGTATACAGCCACTTGAGTATCCCAGATATAGTGCACAGCAGAATTGTGAGACAGAAGAGTGTAGTTTTCATAAAGTAAGAGATTGTGTAGAAGGGAATACCAGAATGAGTTATGTAACAGGTTTGATGTACTGAATCTTCTATTTGTGGGGGAGGATGAGGACATGAATAGTATCTTAAAGGATACAGAGAAAGTGGGTATTGAGTCCACAAAAGAAATTGTTGGATATGAGACAAGAAGGAGAAAAGAAGTACAACCACTCCTCGTTTAACGACGACAATTGGGACCAGCGCGCCATCGTTAATCGAATTGGTCGTTAAGCGAAAGTGTATACATATACGTACATGTACTGTATGTACAATGTCCAGCAATACATGTATCTTTATTTTCGTGTATTTTCCCTCTTTTATACAGAACATTAAAGCTTTATTTACTGTTTATTTATGGTGGTTAGGTTCCTGAAATTACCGTATATGACCAAATCCGCGTATGCTGACATTCCATATTGAATACCGGGGTATTTTTTTAGTTTCGACCATGGGCGCAATATAGCAATAGAAAATTAATTATTAATTTTGTAAATTAAAATGTATCAACGTAATATGCAATTTTGTGGGCGGAAATGAAAGTAAAAAATACCATGCTACAAGAAAATATGCTAATGAACGAAGTCGGTAGCATAGGATTGGGACGCCATCTTGTCGTCTGCCAGCGTCTCTCACGACGATGACAACGAGGATGAACCGGATGACATTTAATTTGCAGGTAATGATTTATCAAACACAGGTCAGGTTAGTTTAGTTTAGGTTAGACGAATTCATCATCCTTTTATTTCTTCGACATCGGCATCTATCATAACAAACATGGTGTACCATTCGTCCGACATGACTTCGTTACTTACGAAATTTGTTTTAGCACCTTTTTTTTCAGCTCACAAAATTGCATATTACTTTGATACATTATAATTTACAAAATCAATAATTAATTTTCTATTGCTATATTGGTCGAAACTAAAAATTTACCACTAACAGTATATACCCCAGGTAGTTTTTGCAGCTTGCAGGATGGTAATGTAGACCTAAGCTTCAGAACACTTTACCTCACAGCTAATATCCACCGTACAAGTTCAATTATAAAATCATACAAATTTACCTCAGCCAACTTAATTATCGTACATGACGTCGTAACTTCGGGAGATTTACGTTAAACGTCTGTCATAAAGCCCGTCGTAACTCTGCGTCGTCGCTAACCGAGTAGGTCGTTAAACGAGGAGTACCTGTATAGTGCAACAAAGATTACAGTGAGGTTTCAAAGAAATAAGAAGAAGAAAGAAGCATCTACAAAATACAGAAAGCCAAGAAAGTAGGAAAAGATTAATATCATGCAGGAAAAGGGCAAAAAAATTATTCAAACGGAAATAAAATGAACATCTTGAGAAAGAACTTGATAGAATAGTGAGGGACTGGGAAGAAGGAAAGATTAGAGAACACCGTAAAAGACTAAATGCAGTCAAGATGGGCTTCCAAGCATGCAACTGGATGGTCAAAAGAAAGGATGGAGAAATGGTACATGGCAAAGAAGAAGATTATCCTATAATTTGAAATCTTTTTTTTTATTCATCATCATGAAATTATACGATTAATTTCTTTAATCATATTCAATTCCATCTTGAAACCCTTGTGCGTGCATAGAATTTTTCTTTGTATGCTAATTGTAAAATATGTGTGCGAGCATACACACACACCTTAGAGGAAACATGGTCAACCTGAGATGGCTTTGTCATGTTATGAGAATGGATGAGAATTGATATCCTTGAAGGATTTGCAAATCAGTGGTTTTAGCAACAAGAGCAAGGGGACCCAAGGAAAAGGTCAATGGATGAGGTGAATCAATCAGTTCAATCAATTGTTGTCTTTCTCATAAGTTTCACTGACTGGAAATCTGCAGCCCGACAATAGCTGGTAACAATCCTTAGGGCTTTCTGCAGATACCTCTGGGAGGAAATTTTGAGCTAATATCTACATTGTATTAGTGAGGTACTATTTCTATGTCACTAACTGAAAGTAAAAGAGGGAGGGAAGTTGTTACTTGTTCTCTACTCTCGTTGTGTTAAAGGTGGAGGAAATACTAAGTTCCTAAACCCTTGGGTTCAGTCCAAATATCAACTTTCAGCCTCTCAGGGCTATACCTCCAAATGGAAGAGAAATTGATTGAACTTGAAGATGGGTGACAGGAAGATGACTCTGATGTCCTTCTCACAGGACAACCTCGTGCAGGTATCTGTTGTGATTTCCAAGGAGTGAGTGAAACCATCTGGATGCTGAACAAATGAAAATGAGTTTAAGTGACAGTGAGTTGAAGAAGAATGTATAGTTTAATGTGATGGATGCACCGGGGATGAATGGGCAGTATTAAAGGGGAAGAAATAAATTACAGTTTCCAAACACTTCAAGCAAGGAGGAATGTAAAGACAAATGTGATCAGTGGAAAGGGTGATTTTCCTCTCCTGTGCTTAGTTACTTTGCTTGGTGGGCAGAGGTGTAGGAGTTTGGGAAAATGTAGTTTATGTATTTTCTTTGAACCTAACACTAAATAATTCAGACCACTTTATAGATTCTGTTATGGCCAATGCCAGATGATTTTATTTAGCTTAAAGAAACATCTGTGCTCTCTTGGGCTGAAGAATTTAACAACTATCATGGTTAATCCTTAGTATCCGAAGACACTGACGTCAGCGTCATGAGTGGGTATATGAGGATGCTGGCTTTGGCATCCTTATTATATTGTATTTTGTAGTTGTAGTTGAGTGACCTCCATATTCAGTGAAAAGGCTTAATCACGTTTTCAGTGGTTATCAACATTCAGGGTGAAAGAGAAGGAGTATTACAGCTGTAACTTTATATTCTAAAATGTGCATATTGTGATGCATCATCAAATCATTGTACATCAGACACCCTAACACTGCATGCGAGAATTTGACTCGTATTGAAGAGGTTAACTCCTGAAACAATAATAGGTACCTGCTTATGATGGTCCTCTGAGCTGGTTGGCAGAGAACCATCTCCCTCCTGTCCATTTTCAAAACCTACTAACCCCCTTACCTCTACCTACAGGTACAGTCCTGAGGGGTTAGCATTTGGTCTCAGAACTGGGCCCAATATTTCTCTCAATCTACATCAGCTATATTTTTTCCACTTTTTCACATAAGGACTACTATTTTCAACCAGTGATAGGGAAATAGTCCCACACTAAGATAGATAACAGTCCAATGTTTCTTCCCAGAGATTTATAGGACCTGAGGACTATTACCAGCAACTGTGGGACTGTGGGTTTCCAGTCAGCAAAACTTGAGGCAACAATTATTCTTATTTAGATCAATTTTCTACAGCATTTAGTCCTCTTTAAATATTATGGTCAGGTAAATGCCAGACAAATGTTTTTCAGCTTAGAGAAACCTTACTGTGCTTTCACAGGTGAAGGCTATTCAAATGAATGGTGATTCCCTAACTAAAGTGATTATGAAGGTGAGGAGCCTATATCAAGAGGCATGTAGCTGTGGCCAAAACCACTTTTGCCCTATGTACTTGGACTGTTGGGGCAGGTGACAGTCACTGCTGGGAATCAGAGAGAGGTAGGGTATTCGAACCCACAACTAAGCGAATGCGAGACCAGCACACTTCCAATTATGCCACCAGCACACTAGAGTGATTATAATGAACAATACATGGCAACAAGAACGTTTGTAATAAGAGTATACTATGTTAAATTCCCTGCTTCAAAAAGTCCTTCAAAAGGAAGCACCATCCTAGCCCTCACTGAGAGTAGGGAGTTCATGACATAAGAAGAAGAAGAAAAAAAAATAATAATAAAAAAAATAAAAAAGTGAATGTGATTAAACTTCACGATGACCATGAGTTCTACATAATACTGTACTTGATGCAGATGTATGTATGCACAATGATCACTTAATATTGATTTTGTATAAATCATAAAGCCTTTTTCTAACATGTTCAGCATAGTGACAACCCCTCAGCAAAATTAAATAATTTGGTATCCAATATGGCAATATCTTTAAAATGCACCAGCATATCAAAGGAGTTACCTAAGGTTCATTTCCTTTTCAGTACAGTGATACCTCCTCAACTTTAGAAAATTGATAAGCATTAGCCAGAACAGAATTGGTAAAATGCATCGGGGAGCATGGCAGCTAAACAGACTAGGTTGCCAGTGTCTAGGGGCAAGAAACCAGAGGTAGATGGTTCAAATCTGCTAGTAAGGGGGCATGATGACAGATATTAAAGGCATAAGGTTTTAAACTCCCAAGCTCTGATAAAAACATTCATGCAGAGCAACCTCACAGTGTGTGTAATGGCTAAAATGTCGGAAAAAGTTGTTACATTGTTATACAAAGAATTAGTTAATAATGAATGACATCATATGAAAGCACAAATACTTATTATAATATTTACAAAAATACTCAAGAAATCAACTTAAAGGTTACTCATAACAAAAACACATAGAACATCAAATAAGGAAGAGAGAAAATACTATAAAACATCCAGGATACTAACTTCTTCTCTATATGACTTTCACTTTTTTGTTGCAATTTTCATCACACATACTTTCTCTGGCAACCATCAGGTGATTTTGTTTAGCTGGGGGAAACTTCACATTTTGTCTAAATGTTAAAACTAATTTGACTAACTCCCAAGCTGAGATTTAGGTAATATTTGTTCTGGCTGTCATAAAATCATTTGTCAAAGTGTTACAGTGATTAGAATATCTGTCAGAGACTGGGAACTGATGACAAGTCCCTGTATGTGATAGTCCTACAAGACAAATGTCAGGGAATCATCTCTCTGCCATCCATCTTCAAAACCCATCAACATCTTCAATTACATCTGGAGGTACAACTCCAAAGAGCTGATACTTGGTCTCCAGACCAGGCCAAAAATATCTCTATCAACTTTGTATTTCCACCTTCTTTTCACTCTAGGAGATATGACAACCAGCAACTGCTCCCCTCCTCTTACATCTACAAGCCAGTGACAGAAAGTCTCCACACTAATGCAACACAGACAATAGTACAATGTTTCTTCTGAAGGATCTATGGGAGGCCCCTGAGGACAATTGTCAGCCACTGTGGTGCTGCAGGTTTCCAGTTTGTGAAACTTTAGGCAACTATTAACATTATCATCATCATCATCAGAGACTAACAAATGAATGAATGTTGTTGTTGTTGTTATTGTTCTTGATTTGCCTATAGTGACATTTAGTAATAACACGGGAGCAGTGGAGGAAACTGATCATCTTTATAGGCTCCTACCAAATATCCTCCACTTCAGATAAATTGTGCTTATGCCTGTATTTACCTAATTGTAGTATACAGGAAAAGAGCAATGCTTGTTGGGTCCCATCTCCTACTCTCCAATTTATCATACCTAGCCTGTGTACTACTAGTACTGTGTAGTCTATGAAGATATGTCCAATAAATATGTATGAGTGGGGAGCTTGCACTATGTAATGCTTAGCTTTATCTAAGAAACTGCATTTACCCTGTGTGCTCAGCTAGCCATAGCAGTCACTGGTAGCTATTAGAGGTCAAACCTAAGCTTCCATAGTTACAAGGCAAGATCAAAGTGTAACATGCTACTGTGGAACACATTCAAAAGTATATGTATTTATCAGTGGCCTTTTTTCCCCTTGTAATGGTGAATAGCTAAGTCAAAGCATGCCTTGACTCTTCAAGGGAGAAAAATACAGAAAGGGATATCCACAATCTCCTTACTCTGCTCTATGTTGATGTTTTTCCAGCTCATATATAGATGCAGTGATGGGTTATTCCTCCCACCACATAAGTATGAGAAAAAAAAAAGAGGTGGTGTCATAGGAGTGGTACTGGAGAGATTTAAGAAGAACAACAGAAATGAGGGACAGTGAAATTGAAAAAGAATCTCAGCATTCCTCATGAGGAGGGTGGAGGAGTGTGGAGTGTATTCAGGGATGGAATGGGTGGGAATGATTTTATGCTTTTTCCTTTTTGGCTACCTCCCTTGTAAGGGGGAAAAAGCCTTGGTATATGTATGTATGTATGTATGTATGTGACTGGTTTGTATGGGTGCCACAAAAATCCCCAAAGTATTGAGTGAACATAACTATGCAGCTAATACTCCTTTATGGGAACATTCCAAAGTCAAACACAGAAAATAACAGACCATAACAATAAACTGCTATCACATATTCTGGCTAAACTCTCTAAAAAGCTGTAAAAATATTTTCTTTGGGTATGAAGATTTAATATCATGCAAAGAAAATTAAACATGAATACATATGAACTAGTGCAGTTCTAGACGAGTACATATAAACTAGTACAGACGCTCCTCTACTTACGTTCATTTGTTTTACGTTTTTTCGATTTTACGTTTGAACTGACTAAAAAAAAATTGTAAAAAAAAAAATTTGAGTGAATTTTTTAGTTTAGCGCACTCTCCGTAGTTCAAACGATACTTACACATGACGCTGCGTCCATTGTTTACATGGCACAAACGACAGACTGAACGTGCCTTGCCTCCTCCTCCTCCCCCTCCTCCTCCACCATCTCAATTTATGTTGCTTGAATTTAATTTATTTGAAATTAATGTTATTATTTTACAATGTTATGTGTATAATTAATGATTTAGGGGTGTTTTATAAGATACGGTAATAGAATTTACGGATGTATAGTGCAGTAACAACTTACGTTCATTTTCAACTTACGTTCGGCCGTTTGGAATGTAACTAAAACGGAAGTTGAGGAGCGTCTGTACAGTTCTAAAGTCAGTCATTTGTACCTTTAGAATAGACAGACACTGCGAATCAACATCACTGATAAACCAACAGCACCATTACCAGTACTAGATCAATTCTTCACTTATTCAATACATGTAATAATAGGTAAAACACAAAAATTATTCATAACAGACTGGTCAACATTAGAAAAAAAAAAAAAATCCTGGTGCTTATCAGTAGTAAATCAACTTCAATACAAAATTAAAAAAAAAAAAAAAAAAAAAAATCAACAATATTTTTCTTTGTATATGAAAAATAAAAACATTCAAATTTCACTTTTTTCAACTTTCACGTGCATTTTTCAATATACAACAAAGAATTTACTTTTTTCAATACAGCATAAATTCTTGATAGGTCTAAATTTTCAATAGACCTGTATTTTCAATCATATGTAGAGACTGTGATGGAAAGGTTGTATTAGAACACATACCTTGCTTTCCAAGTCATTGAACATGTTCATCTTGATTATCTATACATTTTCAATCACTACCCATTCAAACTTGATCATATGATTAAAACTGGAAAAAATTCATATTACCTGGGATATACTGCTCTAGAATGGGAATACTACATGAAAATAATATTTAAAAAATCAGTCAAAAGACTAAATAATTGATGATATATAAAATGACTAACTGTATATATGCCTGGATGAGGAACTAATGATGTAAATAATGTACAAATCACATTTAAGCCAATTTACAGCTATTATGTAATTTCATGCATTACCATTCTAATCCTTTTCTAGAGTGATGTCATAGCCGGAGGTCTTGCATAGGCTTTAGGAATAAAACCATATTTTCGTGTCTTAGGTGCATAAGCCCACAACCATCCATCAACTGTCTGATTTGTCAAGTCAGCATATATCCAATCTCCTCGTCGAACGGATAAGTCATCTGGGGCTTGAGCCTGTGAACACAGGTGAAGTATACTTATGTATTAAGTGCTCTGTTACCTAAAAATAATAAACAATCAAACAAACAAACAAATACACATATACACACATGAGATGAACTTCGACATCCTTCCTCAACAGACATTCCCCTCTTTCCCAATGCCCCTTTTACCCCCATCCATCTCATCTCATCCTTGGTTGCCACCTCATGTTCACTCCTACTTCTGCCTTCCACACCTCTTTCACTAATATTTCTTCAATCATTCTTTCCATGTGTCCAAACCATCCCAATACTCTTTCATCAACCCTATCTCCCAACTCCCTTCCCACCCCTGTTCTCCTCGCATCCTCATTTCTCACACTATCCAACCTAGTAACCCCTATCATACTTCTCAGGTACCTCATCTCAAACACATTCAAACTCTTCCTCTCTCATGTTCCATATTTCTGCCCCATACAGTGCTGTTGGCACAATCACTCCTTCATACAATCTCTTCTTAGCATCCATTCCCAAATGTCTATTTCTCATTAAACTTTTTAATACCCCAAGGCCTTTACACACTTCTCTCAATCTACATTCTACCTCCACCCCACTCCCTTTCCCACCACATTTGCACCTAAGTATCTAAAACTATCCACTACCTCCAGTCTCTCTCCCTTAATACTCAGTTCCAGTCTGCTGCCACTTACCCCACTTATACATCTCATCACCTTACTTTTACCCACATTTATCTTCAACTTCCTTCTTTTGCACACCTTCCCAAACTCTGTCACTAACTTCCTCAATCCCTCATCTGATCCTGCTACAAGTGCAGTGTCATCAGCAAACAACAGCTGGCTTATCTCCCACTTTTTTCCATTTCCTTTAACCATCTCCAATCCCTGACCCATATCTAACTAAAAATAAAAAAGGGACCAAGGATGAGCATGAGCAGTAGGACTAAAAATGGGTAGGGGACCAAGTGTAATGCTGGGTATTGTAAATATGTGTAGGTTTAGAGACTTAGGAGCATATCAGGAATCAGGGTCCTCATGAATCTAAGTATATGTAGACCATAAGTTGTATCAACCCCTCAGCCCCCCTAACTTAGATAGGGATTAGTGACTCTCTACACACACAGGCCCACCTTTCCTGCACCTCACCCTTCAGGTCGGTGGTTGACAATGCTGCCTGGCTTGGGTATTTTCCCTTGTCCAAATCCATGACTATTGAGCTAGGATTATCGACAAAATTCTATGAATAAAAAAAAAAAAAAAAAAAAAGGGAAGTGTGGAGAAAGAGGTTTTGTCAGGTGTTAATGGTGATGCACTGGAGGCTGAACTAGTTCCTGATCCAGAACCAGAAGCTGCTCCCATAAGTGCCAAGAAGAAAAAGAAAAAGAAGCAACAAGCTGAGGAAGCAGAATATTGATTTTTTGTATCAATATTTTTTCCTCTTCTCTGTCTGGGGTATTGTCTGCATGTTATTCTGGGGTTAAAAGCTGCTCAGTAGCATGCAGTTCATACTTTAGGGTCTATATGAGGTAGGGGAGAAAGAATACTGCCACCGAGTGTTTCTCACATGAGTTGTAAAAGGTGACAAAAAAGGGATGAGGGTACGACTAGGCGTACCCTCATCCAACCAGAACCCTAAGGTTTGGGTCTTTTAATGTGTGTGGATGTGATACAGATGAGAGTAAAAGGGAAGAGATTGGCAGTATGTTGGCGAGAAGAAAGATGGATGTGTTGACATTGAGTGTTTGAGTTTGGAAGTGTAGTTGGGAGAGTGTCAGGAGTGAAGAGAGAATGAGGGAGAGAAGGGGTGGCTATACTAGTAAGTGATGAGATAGTAACATGTGGTGGAGTGGAGGGACATTTCTTCAATGTTCATGTGGATGAAGGTGAAACTAGGAAGGAGATGTGGGTTTTTGTAAGTGCATATTGGCCTAGAAATGAGAAGAGTGTAAAGGAAAGGGAGGCTTTTTGGATAGATTTAAATAAGTACATAGAGGGTTTAGGGAGAAATGTCAATGTAGTAATATTGGGATATCTCAATGCTAGGGTAGGAGATGAACCAATGGACAGAGTGGTTGGGAAGTGTGGAGTTCCAGGAAAAAGTTATAGTGGAGAGATGATGGTGAAGATGTGTCTAGAGTTCATGATAGCAAATACAGTGGTTAGGAAGAAAGTTAATCCAAAGAACACATGGGAGAGGGTGGTGGAAAGGTGGTAGATAGGGCTTTAATGGACTATATAGTGGTAACCAGGAGAAGGGTAGGAAGAGTTTTGGATGTACGTTTTTTTAAGGGGAGAGAGTGGGAGAACATCAGATCATTTTCTGGTGGAAGATAAGTAGAGAGTGGAGGAAAGATGGAGAAAAAAGAAAAGGACAGAAGGTAGGGAGGTGCTTAAAGTAAACTGTTTAATTGAGAAAGGGAGGAGTACAAGAAGAATCTGAGAGAAGAGTGGGAGGGAATGAAGAATAGAGTACAACTAGGAATGGAGGAGAAATGGGGATGGTTCAAGGAGGGAGTCACAAGGTGTGTAAAGATTGTGTTTGGAAAAAGAAGGATGGGAGAAAATAGAAGGAAAGAATGTGAGAGATGGGGTGATGAAGCAAAGAAGGTTGCAGAAGGGAAGAAATGAGCATTCACAATTTGGTTACAAAATAGGACAAAAGAATCATATGAGAAGTACAAAGAAAGGAGATGAGAAGTAGAGCATAAGATAAAGGAAGCAAAAAGGACATCAGATGTAAAATGGGGTAAGAGTATGACAGAAAATTTGGAAGGTAATAAAAAGATGCTTTGGAAGGAAATTAAGAAAGGAAGAGGAGGCAAATCATGTAGAGAAGAAAAGGCAAAAGCTGCAGATGGAAGACATGGCAGTAAGAGGAAGATGGGCAGAGTATTATAGGGAGTTGCTAAATGTGAATGAGGATAGGGAGGGAAAGGTAGTTTAGTAGGAAGTGCTTAGAAAATGACAGTGATGAATGAGGAAAATGCAGGAGAAATAAGGAAAGCAGTTGTTAAAATGATGATAGCAGGTAAGGCACCTGGGTTAGATGGATGCCATGCAGAGTGTCTTAAAAAGAGAGGTGCAGTGATGGTGGATTGGCTGGTGAGGTTGTTTAATGTTTTGTCTAAAAGAGGGTAGAGAACTGGAGGAGTGCCTGTATAGTCCCGCTTTACCAGGGAAAAGGGTACAAGTGTGAGTGTAGTAGTTTCAAAGGGATCAGTTTATTGAGTGTAGCTGGGAAAGCTCATGGGAGGGTTTTGATTGAGAGGATTAGGAGAGGAACAGAGAATAATTGGTGAGGAACAGTGCAGGTTTAGGACAGTTAGGGGATATATGGATCAGATTTGTTTGGTAAGGTAGATATGTGAGAAAGCTTAAGGAAAAGGTAAGGTTATTTTTTGGAGCTTTTATGTATTTGGAAAAAGCTTATGACAGGGTAGATATGAAGGCACTGTGGGAGGTATTGCAGATGTATGGAATAGTAGGAAAGCTGTTGAGAGCAGTCAAGAGTTTTTATGAGGGTAGTAGAGCCTCCCCGTCTTGGGTATTGGCTGCATGTTATTGTGGCAAAGTAGCATGCAGCTGATACTTTCAGACCTATGTGAGGTGCCCCTATGGACCAGAGCCACACATCATTTTGTCTGTGATAGAGGAAATCTCTGTTCATAGAGAAATTATGAAACTTTATTATACTGTAATTGTCCCTCTGTTCTGCTGTGCCCCCACCCCTTGTTACTGTCCCGTACCATTTCTCTGAATATTAATTTCTTTTCTTCCCCTAACCCTGTGGTGGGGAAAAGAATACTGCCACCAAGTCTTCCCATTTGAGTCGTATGAGGCAATGGGGATAGGACTAGGCATCCTTCTCCCTGTAATCCCAAAGGGGACATTCCTAAAAAAAAGTAAAGGCATGAGAGGGTCTAGGAGTTTTCCAACCAGAATCCTAAGGTTTGGGTCTTTTAATGTGTGTGGATGTGGTACAGATGAGAGTAAAAGGGAAGAGATAGGCAGTATGTTTGTGAGAAGAAAGATGGATGTGTTGGCATTGAGTGAAACTAAGTTGAAAGGGAGGGGTGAGTGTGAGTTTGGGAGTGTAAATAGGAGGTTCTCAGGAGTGAAGAAAGGGCAAGGGAGAGAAGGGGTGGCTATACTAGTAAGTGAAGAGATAGATAACCATGTAGTGGAGTGGAAGGAGGTTTCTTCAAGGTTAATGTGGATAAAGGTAAAATTGGGAAGGGAGATATGGGTTTTTGTAAATATATATGGGCCTCGTAGTGAGAAGAGTGTAGAAGAAAGAGAGGCTTTTGGATGGATTTAAATGAGTACATAGAGGGTTTAGGGAGAAATATTAATGTAGTGGTATTGGGAGACTTTAAAGGTCAGATATCAACAGATATACCATTCGCTAAAAATCATCGTATTGCTCGAAAAAGTACTTTTTAAAAGCATACAAATAAAGTTTTTACCTGTTACAGAAGAATTTATTCAGAAAATTCACTTTTAATTTCGCCTCACATACCACTTTTCCGAAGTCGAGATGTTCTAGTCGATTTGTAATTAGTACCAGTAATCGCCGCTAGGTGAACCGGCGGTGACGTCACAGTTGCCAAACAATCGGACAAAGAGACACACGCTGTACTTCAGCTCAGTCATTCCAATCGAGTTATTCATCTTCATGTTCGTTTTTAATCCAAATTTGTTCGCAAAAATGGCTCATTGTGCATTCCAATTCGGAAGGATAGTATGTATGGTGGAAGAAGAAGAGGAAGAGGAGTTTGATATCGCCGAACATCGCATTGTAAAGCCTTACCAGTTCGAACCGATAATAGGACAGCCCGTTTCTTTGTCGGAATACAGTGCAAGTGAAGATGAAGAAAGTGGTGAACAAAATAGCGAAGAAGAAGGGGAAAGCGATTTGTCAGATTCAGAACCCGAGACCACGGGGGAGGAGACGGAATTCGATGGCGACATTGATTTAGACGGTGCCGAGAATCAAGATGGGCCTACCACCCCTCCTAGACGCAAACGCAAAAGATCTAACCAGTCTCATAGGATTGGGAATACCAACTGGTAAGAAATTCAGTGCATTATTCCTTATTTAGGCTATCATTGCAAGCATGGGATGGGGTCCTTTGTTTTTAAGTAGACGATTTAGGCCCCTATTTCGATTGTAGTCCAGGCCTACATGATGGTATAAGCCTACCAATAAATTTTTGCTCTTTTTTCCAAACTTTTAATTTCAGAAGATTGAGGACATAAGCCGAGGTCCTTCCAAGTCCAGCTCAACCTTTTATTTCATTTGTAGATAAATTAACTTTTTTATTTCCAGGTGTACATGCGGACACTGCCTACCCATGCAAACAGCGAAAGAAAGTGTTTGTTGCAATGAGATGCAGCAGGTCGCAGAGAAATTAGATGAAAAGGGTAACTGCATTATAGACCATGAAGGATTTCAAGTAAATTGCTTAAATGAGCATGTGCTGGAAACAAGTTTCTGGGAATTTCTGCAGAAGCATGGGCCCATAGGTGATGAAGAACCAATGCATGAGTAAGAATCATTTGTCAGTCTCTCTCTAAAATTCCAAGCATGGGGGGAAAAATAAATTATATGAATTGCCTTGTGGCCATTTCTTCCTGCAAGATCGAGATTATTCATTTAAAATACGACACACGACTGACAATGCAAAAATTTGGGAAAAACAGTTGTTTGTCTTCATCTCATTGCGTCGTCTGCTGTTCGAAACAACCCGCCCGTGCGCTTCGGGAACGTTAGGGGAATTCCGCGTTCGTGACGTCAGTTGCCAAACAATATTATTATTCTGAGAGTGCATCGTATCGCCTTTGCATTGTCAGTCGTGTGTCGTATTTTAAATGAATAATCTCGATCTTGCAGGAAGAAATGGCCACAAGGCAATTCATATCATTTATTTTTCCCCCCATGCTTGGAATTTTAGAGAGAGACTGACAAATGATTCTTACTCATGCATTGGTTCTTCATCACTTATGGGCCCATGCTTCTGCAGAAATTCCCAGAAACTTGTTTCCAGCACATGCTCATTTAAGCAATTTACTTGAAATCCTTCATGGTCTATAATGCAGTTACCCTTTTCATCTAATTTCTCTGCGACCTGCTGCATCTCATTGCAACAAACACTTTCTTTCGCTGTTTGCATGGGTAGGCAGTGTCCGCATGTACACCTGGAAATAAAAAAGTTAATTTATCTACAACTGAAATAAAAGATTGAGCTGGACTTGGAAGGACCTCGGTGCAGAGGCTGGCCCCAGGCTTATGTCCTCAATCTTCTGAAATTAAAAGTTTGGAAAAAAGAGCAAAAATTTATTGGTAGGCTTATACCATCATGTAGGCCTGGACTACAATCGAAATAGGGGCCTAAATCGTCTACTTAAAAACAAAGGACCCCATCCCATGCTTGCAATGATAGCCTAAATAAGGAATAATGCACTGAATTTCTTACCAGTTGGTATTCCCAATCCTATGAGACTGGTTAGATCTTTTGCGTTTGCGTCTAGGAGGGGTGGTAGGCCCATCTTGATTCTCGGCACCGTCTAAATCAACGTTGCCGTTGAATTCCGTCTCCTCCCCCATGGTCTCAGGTTCTGAATCTGACAAATCGCTTTCCCCTTCTTCTTCGCTATTTTGTTCACCACTTTCTTCATCTTCACTTGCACTGTATTCCGACAAAGAAACGGGCTGTCCTATTATCGGTTCGAACTGGTAAGGCTTTACAATGCGATGTTCGGCGATATCAAACTCCTCTTCCTCTTCTTCTTCCACCATACATACTATCCTTCCGAATTGGAATGCACAATGAGCCATTTTTGCGAACAAATTTGGATTAAAAACGAACATGAAGATGAATAACTCGATTGGAATGACTGAGCTGAAGTACAGCGTGTGTCTCTTTGTCCGATTGTTTGGCAACTGTGACGTCACCGCCGGTTCACCTAGCGGCGATTACTGGTACTAATTACAAATCGACTAGAACATCTCGACTTCGGAAAAGTGGTATGTGAGGCGAAATTAAAAGTGAATTTTCTGAATAAATTCTTCTGTAACAGGTAAAAACTTTATTTGTATGCTTTTAAAAAGTACTTTTTCGAGCAATACGATGATTTTTAGCGAATGGTATATCTGTTGATATCTGACCTTTAATGCTAGGGTAGGAAATGAACCAATAGACAGAGCGGTTGGGAAGTGTGGACTTCCAGGAAAAAATTGTAATGGAAAGTTGATGATGGAGATGTGTATTGAAAGAGAGTTGATGATAGCATATACAGTGTTTAGGAAGAAAGTCAAACATAAGTACACATGGGAGGAGGTGGTGGATAGAGTGTTAATGGACTATATAGTGGAGGGGAGAGAGTGGGAGAATATCAGATCATTTTCTGGTGGAAGGTAAGTTGAAAGTGGAGGATAGATGGAGTAAAAAGAAAAGGACAGAAGGTAGGGAGATGCTTAGAGTGAACTGCTTAAATGAGAAAGAAAAGGAGAACAAGAAGCTGAGAGAGGAGTGGGAGGGAGTGAAGGATAGAGTACAACTAGGAGTGGAGGAGGAATGGGGATGTTTCAAGGAGGTAGTCACAAGGTGTGCAAAGATGGTGTGTGGAATAAGGAGGACAGGAGGAAATAGAAGGAAGGGTAGTGAGTGGTGGGATGAAGAAACAAAGAAGGTTGTAGAAGACAAGAAGCGAGCTTTCACAGATTGGGTACAAAATAGGATGAGAGAATCATATGAGAGGTACAAAGAAAAGAAAAGAGAAGCATAAGATAAAGGAGGCAAAGAGGAGAGCAGATGTGAAATGGGATAAGAGTATGACAGAAAATTTTGAAAGTAATAAAAAGATGTTTTGGAAAGAAATTAAGAGAGGAAGAGGAGGCGAATCAAGTAGAGAAGAAAAGGTAAACATTGCAGATAGAGAGATGTTAATGGAAGAGATGGCAGGAAGAGAAAGATGGGCAGAGTATTTTAGGGAGTTGCTAAATGTGAAGGAGGATAGGGAGGGAAAGGTGGTTGCAGTGGGAGGTGCTAAGAAAATGACTGTAATGAGTGAAGTAAATGGAGGGGAAATAAGGAAAGATGAAGTGAAGGCAGTTGTTAAGATGATGAGAGAAGGTAAAGCACCTGGGTTGGATGGATGGCCTGCAGAATGTCTGAAAAAAGGAGGTACAGTGATGGTGGACTGGAGGAGTGCCTGTATAGTTCTATTAATACTTTACAAGGGAAAAGGGGACAAGTTTGAGTGTAGTAGTTTCAGAGGGATTAGCTTCCTGAGTGTAGTTGGGGAGGCTTATGGGAGGGTCTTGATTGAGAGGATTAGGAGAGGAACAGAGGGAGTAATTGGTGAGGAACAATGTGGGTTTAGGACAGGTAGGGGTTATGTAGATCACATTTTATGGTAAGACATGTATGTAAGAAAACTTTAGGAAAATGTAAGGATTTTTTTTTGGCTTTCATGGATTTGGAAAAGGCTTATGACAGGGTAGACAGGAAAGCACTGTGGGAGGTATTGCAGATATATGGGATACGAGAAAAGCTTTTAAGAGCAGTCAAGAATTTTTACGAGAGTAGTAGAGCTTGTGTTAGGATAAGAAATGGAGAGAGTGAGTGGTTTGAGGTAAAGGAGGGACTTTGTCAGGGATGTGTTATGTCACCTTGGATGCTCAATATATACATGGATGGGGTGGTGTGAGAGGTAAATGCAAGACTAGTGGGTTGGGGATTGGAGATGCTTAAAGAAAATGAAGAAAAATGGGAGATAAGCCAGCTGTTGTTTCCTGATGACACTGCTCGGAGCAGGATCAGAGGAGGAATTGAGGAAGTTAGTGACAAGAGTTTGGGAAGGTGTGCAAAAGAAGGAAGTTGAAGATAAATGCGAGTAAAAGTAAGGTGATGAGATGTACAAGGGGAGAAAGTAGCAGCAGAGTGGAAGAGAAGGGAGAAAGACTGGAGGAAGTGGATAGTTTTAGATATTTGTGTGTGAATGTGGCAGGAAAGGGAGGAATGGAGGTGGAGGTAGAACGTAGATTGAGAGAAGGTAGCCTTGGAGGATTAAAAAGTGTAATGAGAAATAGACATTTGGGAATGGATGCTAAGAGGAGATTGTATGAAGGAGTGATTGTGCCAACAGCACTGTATGGGGCAGAAACATGGAACATGAGAGAGGAAGAGAGGAGGAGTTTGAATGTGTTAAAGATGAGGTGCCTGAGAAGTATAATAGGGGTTACTAGGTTGAATAGAGTGAGAAATGAGGTGAGGAAGAGAACACGGGTGGAAAGGGAGTTGGGAGGTAGGGTTGATGAAAAATTATTGGGATGGTTTGGACACATGGAAAGAACAAGTGAAGAAAGATTAGTAAAAGAGGTGTAGAGGGCAGAGGTAGAATGTGTGAACAATGAAGGGGTGACCTAGGATGAGATGGATGGATGGGGTAAAAGGGGCATTGGGAAAGAGGGGAATGTCTATTGAGGAAGGACAGAAGAGGACAGAAGATAAGGGTGAGTGGAGAATGGTTGTGTATGGATGATGCTGTGATGCATGAAAGGGAGTGGGTGGGAGATGGGGGGTGAGGGAGTATGTGTGAATGATATTTTGACACAGCCCAAAGGGCTTCCTCCTTGTCTTCTCTTTTTCTGCATGAGGTATTAGAGAGGGAGGTTTGTAGATTAAATGAAGCAGCCTTGCTGTGGATGTGCTGTGTCTTGCTACATCCAGGGCAGTGAGTGAGATGCAGGGATGACCTGTCATCCAGGAGGAGCCAGAAAAAGAGGGGAGGAGGGGTGGTGATTGGTAGTGGAGTATGTGGGGATGAAATGGGTGGGAGTGAATTTATGCTTTTGACTTAGGCTACCTCTCTTGTACATACATACATACATAACATACGAACAAGGATTATCGAAATTGGAACTACCAACACTGGAGCAGAGAAGAGAAAGAGGTGATCTACTGACTATATTTAGAGTCATGAAATGAATGGAAATCCTTGATAGGAATGACTTACTAAAAAATGACAATGGAAAAACAAGAGGTCATGAAAAGAAACTCAAAAAGGATAACTATAGAAGAGATCAGAAAAAGAGTAGCTTCCGAGAGAGTGCTGGATACCTGGAATAACTTAGATAAAGAAACAATGTGTGCAAATACTATTCAAGATTTTAATAAAAAAAACTTGATGCTGAAAGATACAAAGACAGATCACCATGAACATTGCTCCCTTCCCATATAATACAACTAGGTAAATACATCAAAGGCTTTTTCCCCCTTACAAGGGAGGTAGCCAAAAAACAAAGGCATAAAAACCACTCCCACCCATTCCATCCCCCATATACTCCAACCCCATCTACCCCCTACCCCCTTGGCACCTCCTAGATGACAGGTCATCCCTGCATCTCACACACTGCCCTGGGTCAGTAGCAGTGTCACAAGACACAGCGCATCTACAGCAAGGCCGCTTCATTAAATTGCTGAACCCTTCTCTGTCCCTTCATGCATAAAAGGAAAAGACAGGGAGAAATCCCTCTGGGCTATGTCAATTTATTTTTCACACATACCTCACCCCCCATCCCCCACCCACTCTCATACATCACAGCATCATCCATACACAACCATTCTCCATTCACCCCTATCTTCTGTCCTCTTCCATCCTTCCTCAACAGACATTCCCCACTTTCCCAATGCCCCTTTTACCCCATCCATTCATCTCATCCTAGGTTGCTCCTTCATGTTCAGTCCTTCCACCTCTACTTCCCACACCTCTTTTACTAGTCTTTCTTTACTCATTCTTTCCAGGTGTCCAGACCATCCCAATACTCATGCATCAACCCAATCTCCCAACTCCCTCTCCAGTCCTGGAGCTGCAGCGTCAACATCGTGGGACCACCCCCCAACCCTAAGAGTTGGGGGCCAAACAGGACTGCTTGGACAGACAGTCTAGGGAACGACAACCACAACAACAACAACTCCCTCTCCATCCCCACTCTCCTCCTCACCTCCTTTGTAAGGGGGAAAAAGCTGTTGGTATATGTATTTACCTAGTTATATTTTGTGGGAGAAGAGCTATGCTCGTAGGGACCCGCAGTTGTGTCTTTCCGCATCCAGTTCTTTCTTAAAGTTGTGTAGTTTTAGCACTCACTATTTTCTCTTTCAATTTATTCCATATATCTATCACTCTATGTGGAAAGCTATTCTTTTTCAGATCTCTTCTGTAACTGCCCTTCTTAAGTTTCTTCTTGTGTCCCCTTTTATCAACTTCAACTGCATTTCTTACACTTTTTAACATGTGGAGAGCTGACAACTGGCAACTGCTCTCCTCTCCCTACCATTTTGAGCCAGTGACACAGAAACAGTCCTACAATGATATACATACATACATACATACATATACCAAGGCTTTTTCCCCCTTACAAGGGGGGTAGCCAAAAAGAAAAAGGCACAAAATCACTCCCACCCATTCCATCCCTGAATACACTCCACACCCCTCCACCCTCCCTCTTATCTTAAAACTTAAAAGTTTTACAATGATATAACACAGACAATTCTCCAAAGTTTGTTCCCAGAGATATCTGTGGAGATTTCAAGGACTACCATCAGCCCCTGTGGGACTGTGGGTTTTCCACTTAGAGAAACTTGAGGTAACAACTGATTGACTGAAAAAGAAAGAGACAAAAAAATGTTACCTTATAGTCATACAGCATGACAAGCTCTGTACCATGGAACCTGAGGTCATCTGCGTTAGTTTGGTTCATATGGTGCTGACTGATGCCATAGCTAGCTTGGTGTCCACCCCCAGCCCCACTTCCTAGCATTCCTGCTGGAAGAGTCACTGTTCCACCTAGACCCAAAATGCCACCTCCACTTCCATTTGCTCCAGCCGCTCCACTTCCCTGCTGAAGGTGATCTGAAGAGAAACATTGGTAAACTCCACATTCTTTAAATGCCATAGTTCTTCAACATAGTGTTACATTCTATAAGGCAATTTCATCATAAATGAAACTTGGCTGTCTGACTGATGAAGACAACAAGCCAAGTACCTGCACGTAAAGCAATATTCAAAAGGGCCGTTGTGAGACAAGTAGATTTTCCAAAATTATGAATATTAATAAAAATGAACAAAAGTATTGCATGGAAATTGATTAGCAAAACAATATGAAACAGTGCCTTGTCTCCCTTTTTAGCTCCTACTTTCAATCATTCTACCACCCTTCACAGTAGCAGATGCAATCAATTAAGAAAAATATACTGCACGTCAGTCAAAGTAAGATGAACATTGATATGGCACAACCTAATCCAAACACAGAAATCTGTTGCTTAATACAACACATACCTTGGATGACATTTGCAGGGTACACAAAGCCTGATGGGACAAATCCTTCCTGTCCATCAGATCTTAAAACCCAGTACCAATCGGGATCTTCTCTGTTTAATACAGTTACAAATTCTCCTCTTTCAACACTAACGTCATTTTCATCACGAGCTATGAAAGTGTAGAGTACTATGAATCTTCCAGCTGGATCCTAACAAAAGAAATAGATTAATATATTAATATTTGTAAGCCTCCTAAAAAAAAAAAAAAAAAAAAAAAATAATAATAATAATAATTAATCCTTACCTATTTGTTACACCAAAACAAATATCTTTATGTGTAAAAGTAGAGGGAGTGACCTAGGATGAGATGGATGGATGGGATGAAAGGGGCTTTGGGGAAGAGGGGAATGTCTGTTGAGGAAGGACAGGAGAGGACAGAAGACAGGGGTGAATGGAGAATGGTTGTATATGGATGATGTTGTGAAGCATGAGGTGGAATGGGTGGGGGATTGGGGGGTGAGGTAGTATGTGTAAGAAAAATTTGACGCAGCCTGAGGGGATTTCTCCCCATCTTCTCCCTTTCTGCATGAGAGACAGAGAGGGGGGGGGGTCACCGATTTAATGATGCGGCCTTGCTGTGGATGTGCTGTGTCTTGCAACACTGCCTCTGACCCATCATCCAGGAGGTACCAAGGTAAGAGGGAGGGTAGAGGGTGGAGGGGAGTGGAGTGTATTTAGGGATGGAATGGGTGGAAATGGTTTTTATATCTTTTTCTTTTTGGCTACCTCCCTTGTAAGGGGGAAAAAGCCTTTGGTGTAGGACGCAGGTGTGTTTCCCTAGTGCGGGGATAGGAGATGTTAGAGATAGGATTGAAGTGTTTAGTAGGGGAAGGTAAGGACCCCCTGTAGTTTGCTTAAGTGCCGGGGGCAATGATATAGGTAAGTTAGGGAGTGAGGAATTGTTTGCTTGGTTCCAGGATGCGCTAGATAAGATTAGAAATATGGGAGGTGTTCCTGTTGTATGTGGAATCCTTCTGAGGCGTAGAGTTGGAGGCATGTGGCATTCCAGGGCTATTGCAATGAATTGCAGGCTGGCAAAACATTGTAAGGCCAATGGATGGGCATTTGTAACTGGGACCGCTTTTACGGTAGGAATCATCTATATACAAGGGACGGGGTGCACTTGTTGCCCAGAGGATTTCAGCTCCTTGCTGAATCCCTTGAGCGAGAGGTAGGCATCCTACAGGGTTTTTTAGGGTAGATTACATGGGAGTAGGGGGGGGAAGTATCGCAATATAGTTTAGGCAATAGAAACAACTTAGAGAGGGACTGTGAAAAGAATCACCAAAGCAGGTGGAGGGAAGATAAACTTAAAGTTTACTATACAAATAGCAGAAGCATAATTAACAAAATTGATTTGCTGCAAAGTAAAGCATGCATAGAGAACTTTGATATTATAGCTATTACTGAGTCCTGGATCAACATGGCTGATAAACATTTCCTTCCAGAAATTGAAATAGAAGGATATAAGTTTTCTCACAAGGATAGGGTTGGCAGGAGTGGGAGAGGTGTAGCATTTTTCATTAAAAATACAATAAACTATCATCAACAATTCAATTAAGGAAGAGGACTGTACGGAATCCATTTGGGTAGAGATTATAGGCAAGAATAAGAAAGTTATTATTGGCATCTTGTACAGACCTCCTAACCTCAGCATTGAGCAGACTGATCCCCTGATTCATGAAATTCACAGAGCGTCCCAGTACAAAAACGTTGTGATCATGGGAGATTTTAATTATAGAAACACTGACTGGGAAACTTTAATAGAAGATCAGGAAACAAAGAAATTCCTAGATGTGGTGCAGGATAATTTCCTAAAACAAGTGATTACCGATCCTACGAGGGGAGTAAATACTCTGGACTTAGTTTTAACTAATAATGAGCACCTAATGAGTAACATAAAAGTGGGAGATAGTCTAGGCTCTAGCGATCATCAAGAAATAAGATTTAATATTATTTGGGAAGAATTAAAAAGTACAAATAACGTCCAAGTACCAGACTTCAGGAGAGCAAACTTTGACAATATAAAAACCTATTTGAAATTGAATATGAAATGTCATGTGGACATTTCGGACATTGTCGAGTCTCAGTGCGTGACTGGGGGGTCAGATCATGACCAGGGGTCGGGTCACGGAGAGTAATATGCATACCTTGGGTCAGGTCATTTGGGGGTGAGGGCTCAACAGACAGTTCAGTGATTTGGATGAAATGTATAGCAATCTAACTGATTTAATTATTAATGCACAAAATACATTTATCTCCCTGAACTCAATACAGAAAAATAGTAATACTCCCAAATGGATGACGGACTGATTAAAACATGAGATCAGAAAGAAAAGAGGACTTTACATAAAAATAGAAAATGGGGAAACACACCTTAGATCAAGATATAACGAAATGGCAAAGCTGGTTAAAAAGAATACATGTACAGCGAAACGTAATTATGAAATTAAGGTTGCTAGTCAAACAAGATCCAACCCAAAGGGTTTCTTTCATCTCTATAGAACAAAAAAATAAAGAAAGAATAGGACCAATTAAAAATGATGAAAATGTCATGATAGAATCGGAGGAAAAAATGAGTGAGGCGTTTAACAATTATTTTCTATCAGTGTTTACTAATGAGAGGTTAGATAAAGTACCTGACTGCGATCCGATTTTCAGAGGGGATGAAGAAAGTAGATTATCTAATATCAGCATTAGCAAAGTAGAAGTAGTCAAGCAGATTGAAAGACTTAAAGCTACAAAATCCCCAGGTCCAGACGAAATTTTTCCGAGAATGCTAAAGGAGTGTAAATTTTAAATCTGCGACCAATTAACTGAACTATTTAATAAATCAGTAGGCACTGGTTTTGTGCCTACTGCTTGGAGGCAGGCAAACATTGTTCCTGTTTTTAAGAAGGAAGATAGATCATCTATATGCAACTACAGGCCAATCAGTTTGACATCGGTTACAGGAAAAATGCTTGAATCTGTAATAGTAAATAGACTCAGAGAACACATCAAAAGACATAATTTAATTCATGATTCACAGTATGGTTTCTCCGAGGGTAAGTCACATGTGACTAATCTTCTATCCTTTTACATTAAAGTATATAAGGCGTCAGATAACAATGATAATTGCGATATTATTTACCTTGACTTTAGCAAAGTGTTCAACAAGGTGCCACACCAGAGACTACTAAATAAAATCAAAGCCCATGGCATAGGAGGAAAAGTGTTAGAATGGATTAGAGCTTGGATTAGTAACAGAAAACAGCAGGTCACCATAAATGGAGTAAAATCTAGGTGGGGCAATGTTACTAGTGGGGTCCCCCAGGGCTCGGTTTTGGGTCCCTTGTTGTTCATTATGTACATAAACAACTTAGACGACGGGATAAATTGTGATGTTAGTAAGTTTGCGGATGACACTAAAATAGGATGCCTAATTAGGTCAGGAGATGACACAGAGATTCTGCAGGATGATCTTAACAAATTGTTCACATGGTTGGTGAAATGGCAAATGAACTTCCAATATCTCTAAGTGTAGCATGTTAAACGTAGGGCTACACAACCCCGAAAATAGATACAGCTTTGATAACACGCTTTTAGAGAAAACTGAGTGCTAGAGAGACTTGGGAGTTCTAGTGAGTCCGGACCTTAAAACCAGGAAACAGTGCATTAGCACCAGGAATAAAGCTAACAGAGCATTAGGTTTCATTACTATGACAGTAACGAATAGAAGTGCAGAGGTAATTATTAAACTCTATCTATCGATAGTTAGACCCATCCTTGGCTATGCTGTAGTTTTGGTCTCCGTCCTACAGAATGGACATCAATTCACTAGAATCAGTACAGAGAAGAGTGACCAAAATGATACATGGACTCAGAAATTTGCCCTACGAAGAGAGGCTTAGGCACCTTAACCCCTTCCATATGGTGCCGCATACGTAGGCGGCAGGCGCGGATCCAGGGGGGGGCTGAAGCCCCCCCAAAATTTGTTCTTCCATGAATCATTGTAAGGGTGTCATTTAATCGATTTTAGTACTTTCTGATGTTTTGCCAGGTCCAGGGGTTAAATAAACTGACAGCATGTGTGCGGTATTTGGGCGGAATTGTGCTGTGTTTGGCATTTGTTTAATTCCATTTATCTGTTTTGTGCTGCGCGTGTTGTAGGGTTGCCAGGGTTGTGTCTCAGTTGCGCTGAAAAGGGATAGAAAGGAGATATACAGCGGCGGCGCCAGGAATTTTTAGTTGGGGAGGCTAAGGGGGGGCTGAGCAAATTTTGGGGGGGCTAATAATAATATGATAATACACATATATTATCCTCATTTCAGAAGGGGAGGGGGTTAATGGTAGGGCTAGCACTGATGGCTGACAAATCTTTAGCCCTGGCAATTAAAAATTCCACTTAATAAAATTATTTCAATGAGTGTTTTAAATTTTCAATTTGCTCATTTCAGTCGGAGGGGCTAATGAGGGGGCTGGCCACTTTTTTGGGGGGTGCTAAAGCCCCCCCAAGCCCCTCCCTGGCGCCGCCACTGGAAATATACCACGTTTGTTGGCCGTTTAACATACCTGTATTGTCACCTATATGATTGTTTTGTGTTGTTGAAGCAATCAATCAAGAAGTATCATTTGCAAACAGTAAGTATTCAGGAATACCACAGGCTTTATAGATATCGATAATGTAAATAAAAAACAAAATAGGACCTAGAGTACTACCTTGAGGGACCCCCATACTTACACCCATTAATCTCGATTTAACACCGTTAAATAAGACAACTTGATTATGATTAGATAAATATGACTGAAACATCTGAAGTTCAAAGTCTCTTATTCCGTACTCAGCCATTTTCATCAATAGAATACTATGATCAACTGTGTCAAAAGCCTTTTTAATGTCTAGAAAAACTTCGGCACATATTTTTTATTAGATAGTCGAGTTGCAATATATTCTTGTAAGAGAGCAACAGGCATATATGGTGAGTGGTTTTCACGGAATCCAAATTGATTATCGAAAATGATCACATGGTACTCAAGGTAATCTACCAATTGCTCAAGAATAATGGTTTCAAGTACTTTAGACAATACCGGAAGGATCAAAATCGGATGAAAATTTGATACGCTTGATGTGGGCCCATCTTTATGGATCAGGTGTACTACAGCAATTTTTAGGACATTAAGAAAACAACTCTGTTGAAAGCACACAGTGATTAAATGCATGAGTAAATGAATAATTTTGGGAGCAGCAAGTTTAAGGATCTTTGTATTAAGGCAATTATAGCCATTGGACTTATTTTTAAGATTATTTATAATACGCAAAATATCATGAGTTGATGGTTTTATTAGACTAAATTGTGATGAGACTGGAGTTATATATTGAAGTGGGTTTCCTGGGTCATTTGGCAGCTTATCAGCCAATAAACTACCAATTGAACAGAAAAAGTTATTAAACATGTCAGCAATCTCATAGTTGTCAGTTACCTGCCTGTTATTGTGAATAAACAAATTGGGAGTATTATTACTTCTCTTTTTATTAATTACTTCAAGAAGTATTGACCAGAGTTTCTTCGGAACCGATGAATTTTCTTCAAGTTTTTTGAGATAGTATTGCTTGCGAGCCGATTTAATTGATGAGTTGAGAACATTACGATATCTGATAAAATTGTGTTTATTAAGTTCAGAGTTGCACTTAATGTATTTTTTATAAAGTTTATTTTTTTAAATTAATGCATTTCAATAAGTTATTTGTTATCCAAGGTTTGATTGGTATCTTTCTTCTTGATGTTATTTTAGTCGTTAATTTAGTAATTTCTTCATTAAATGTAGTTATCAAACAATTGGCGAAATCATTGTGGTGACAAGTATAATGCACAGTTGCAGTTAACCGTTGAGGTGTAAGCATCTACTCGAGTAAGCAGGTAAACTATTACTTATTCGTTTATAATATCTCTTGCAATTGTTTAATAACCCAAAGGAAAATTGAATAGTGGAACATCTTTCTATAAAAGAAAATTATTACTTTAACTTGATATCGAGATTACCATGTATTTTCCCAAATGATATTTAATTTAATCTAGCAGTTCTCCACAATGTTCTTCCATTTCCTTCTATAATTTTTACCAGAGACCTTACTTGAGATTATGTTTGTGGCAGAATTCTTCTATGAAAATAAGCCTGTGTCAGATATTTGTTTTTTGCTCCTGCCAGGCTGGCAGGTCCAGTGAAATGAAGCGAGCAGGGGAAGCCGCCAAGATCACTGCATTTTTCAAGCGACGACCTGAATGTGTGCAGATGGATAATGCCACAACAGAGGCAAGTTCCAGAGGAAGCCAAGACTGCCGAGGTCCCCCACTCGTCATGTGAAGACGGCACAGTTGCAGTGGCAGCTTCTCAAGAGCCTCGACTTGACATTGCTGATTTCGTGGGGAAGAAGGGAACAGATGCAGAGAAGGTGGTCATCATCCACCAGAAAGTCCCAGTTATCGAGGCTCTTCCATTCAGCTACGAAGGCGGTCAAAAGAGGCGGTTCCAGCCTGCCTGGTGCTTGACATACCCGTGGCTCAAATATTCAGTTTTGAAGAGCGGAGGATACTGGGTGGCTTGTGTGCTTTTCGCCAGTGACAACCGGGACTGGAGGCCAGACTAGGCTCGGAGCCCTCGTTTTGGAGCCTATGTCCAAGTACAAGAAGGCCCTAGAGGTTTTGGCAAACCACAACCAGCATAGCTACCATGCCGCTGCCATGACCCGTATGGAGGCCTTTCTCGACACTGTACGTGACCCGTTGAGGGCCATCGATGCAATCTTTGCCCACAACGAGGCAGGAACGAGTTGCAAAAAACCGTCTTTTACTCGTTCCGGTAATCGAGAGCATTCTTTTTTGTGGTCGCAACATGGTCCCCCTCAGAGGACACCGTGACGATGGCCCTTTCTGATTGGTCTTGCCGTCGCTGAGTCTGTGCTAGCTCAAACTGTGGAGCCGAGCCGAGCCCTGCAGTCCCCTATGGTCGATCTAGTCTCAGCGTACGCTAGAATTGGTGATGTGGTGACGCATCTAAACAAGACTCGAGAAGGTGCACTGACCAGCTTCCAGGACATCTTCAAGAAGGAAGAGGGATTCCTCCAGGAGATCGTTTCATCACATGACACCATTCCTGTACCTCGAGTTTGCAAGCGCCAAACGCAGCGAGCGAATTTACCCTTCCAGACAGCTGAGGAGTATTACCGAAGATCTGTATATGTCCCATTCCTCGACCATGTATTGACTGAGCTGCAGACCCGGTTCGGGAATGATATTATTCCTGTTGGCTTCAATATCAAGAATCTGCTCAGCAGCGCTGACGGAGATGTTGCTGCTGTACTGGAAGCGGCAAAGGTTTATGAGGCTGACATCGAGACCTTGAGCCTCGTGAAGGCGGAAGCAGAGCGCTGGTATTCAACAACAATGAAGTTCGAATCCATGGGAGATGCCCTTGCCCACGCCTAGACCTGAATGTATCCGAACCTGGCCAAGCTCCTCCGAGTTTTGATCACGCCCCCAGTCTCGAACGCAGAGGCCAAGCGTTCATTTTCAACCCTGAAGCGACTGAAGACCTACTTAAGTAATACTATGAGTCAAGATCGCCTCAACGGCCTGGCGCTACTCGGCGTTCACAATGAAATCAGTATTGAAATAGGCAGTGTAATCAATGTATTTGCCCCAAAAAAACAGAGGTTGATGTTCGTGTGAGATCCCATGAACAATGCTGTGTTATTAATGTAATTTAGATACTTTTATTAACAGGTTCAGAAGTTCATACACGTTTTTGTTTGTATTTCTGTTTTTAAAGCTACTTTTATTTTTTATTACTTTCATGAGTCCAAGTGCACTAACACTACACACGGATCCTGAAATAATTTCTCTCTATGCGAGAGTATACGTGTGCCAGTGCTTTATCACTGACTAGCACAAGCGTGTAACAATATAAAACGAATATACATTCTATTATATATGTCTAAAACACAGAAAAATCTGAAATACATTATTAAGTTAAGTATACCTCAGACTTCTGGTACATCAGACTACCCAGAGGAAGGAATTCATGTTAGCCCCCCCCAAATTTTTATCCTGGATCCGCCACTGGTAGGCGGCATGAGGAGCAAGTGGATATGCAAGGTTGCCATATCGGCGTTTTGATTATATTTATTGTAGTTGCCCCTGCGTAATGGCATACTCTCTAAACTGTCTTCATCACATTTTCTATGGTTATCAAAATTCACGGGTGAGAGAATGATCGATATAAGCGGTGACTATATTTTATGATGCGAGTATTATTATGGCACATCGTACGTCTGACAGCTAATGCTGCCCGCGAGATTTTGGCCCGGAGTGAAGAGGTTAACTTACACTCTGGAAAGACGCAGACTGTGGGGTGATCTAATAGAGGTGTTCAAGTGGATCAAAGGCTTTAACAAAGGTGATGCAAACAAGGTCATCATATTAAAACAACAGGGTAGGACTTGCAGTAATGGTTATAAACTGGACAAATCTAGATTTAAAAAGGAAACAGGCAAGAATTGATTTACTAATAGGGTGGTCGATGAATGGAACAGACTTAGTAACCATGTAGTAAGCGCTGAAACTATCAGTTGTTTTAAGAAACGATTAGACAACTTTATGGATGGGGATGACAGGTGGTGATGGATATGGAGCTGCCTAGTGTAGGCCTTATGGTCTCTTGCAGTGTCCTTCATTCTTATGTTCTTATGTATGTATGTAAAAGTAGATAAGATCTGATAATAACTACTGTTGTTTCAGTAAAACTGTGTATTTGATATATTCATCTGTCCATCTATATGAGCATACCAAGGGCTTCTTTTCCCTTATAAAGGAGGTAGCCAGTCAAGACATGCACCCACTTCCACCCATTCCACTCCTATCCACCACTTTTGTTACCCTCTTATCTTAGTGCAACAAGACACCATATATCCACAACAGGGCTGCTTCATCCCCTCATGCAGAAAATAGAGAAGACAGGGAGAAATCCCTTCAGGCTGCAGCAAAATATCATCCATACACAAATATTTTACCCTCACCCCTATCCCTGCCTTCTCCTTTCCCTTCTTGACAGACATTCTCCTCTTGATCAGAACCCCTTTCACCCTATCCATCCACCTCATCCTTGGTCGTCCCTTTATGTTCACTCCATCCACCTCTACTCTCCACACTCTTACTAATTATTTCTTCACTCATTTTTTCATGTGCCCAAACCATCCCAATAATCTTTCATCAGCCCTATCTGCCAGCTGTCTGTGCACTCCTACTCACCTCCCCATTTCTCATTCTATCCAATCTTGTAATCCATACCATACTTCTCAAAAACTTCATCTTAAACACATTCAAGCTTTTCCTCTCTGCTTCTCTTAAATGCCAAGTCCCCACCTCATGCAGTATCATAGGCACAATTACCCTTTCATATAATCTTTTTGCCTCCATTCCCAGATACCTATTTTTAATGACACTTTTCAATCCCACAAGATATTTACTTGGTTCTCTAAATTCACAGTTTACCTCCACCTCACTCCTCCATTTCCTGCCACATGCTACCCCAAATATTTAAAACTATCCACTTCCCCCAGCCTTTCTCCTTTAAGACTTACTTCCAACTCACTGCCACCTTCTTCCCTTGTACATCTGACCACTGTACTTTACCCATATTTACTTTCAACTTTCTCCTATTGCATACTTTTCCAGACTCTTGTCATCAACTGCCTTAATCCCTCCTCTGACCACACTAACAATCCCTAGACAACAACATAATATATTTTCCCTGAGCAACTTGTGGACCTGCATGGAGGATGTTGCTGGTTACCTAAAGGCCACAGGTAACCAGCATCAGTGATCAGTATGACAGCTAAAATGTATGAAAGATTGTGAAAGAACCAATGAAAGATACATGTATGTGGTGGTCCTGCAAGATGGAGAGCAAAGCTGTCTAATTTCAAAACCTATCAAACCCCTCACCTCCATCAGGAGTTGCAGCCCTGGGGGGCTGACACTCAGTCTTTGGACTAGGCCCATAATCTCTATCAACTTCAACTGTATTTCTTACACTTTTTCAAACATGGAAAGCTGACAACTGGTAACTTCTCCCCTTCCCCTACCTCTTTCAGCCAGAGACATGAAAATGGTCCCACATTAATACAACACAAAAACATTACAAAATTTCTTTCCAAACAACTTTGTGAGGCTGTGGGTTTTCCACTTAGTGAAGTGTAATGAGAAATAGACATTTGGAAATGGAAGCTAGGAGGAGATTGTATGGTGGAGTGATTGCGTCGACAGCACTGTATGGGGCAGAAACATGGAACATAAGAGAGGAAGAGTTTAAATGGGTTTGAGATGGAATGGCTGAGATGGAAAGGGAGTTGGGAGATAGGATTGATAAAAGAGTACTGGGATGTTTTGGACACATGGAAAGAATGAGTGAAGAAAGATTAATAAAAGAGGTGTGGAAGGCACAGGTGGAAGGAATGAACATGAGAGGGCAACCAAGGATGAGATGGATGGATGGGGTAAAAAGGGCATTGGGAAAAAGGGGAATGTATGTTGAGAAAGGAAGGGAGGGGACAGAAAATAGGGGTGAGTGGATTTCACATTCCATGATGCATCACAATGACACAAAAAGACGTGGGTATGGCACCATAAGCCACATCCTAGCAAGAGACATATTTACTCGCTATCCTTAATAAAAATGTGTATGGATGTTGAATTTGACAACTACTAGGTTATCTTAGGCTAGATGATAAGATCTAGGATTATAAACATAAGTAATGATAGATGACCAGTTACAGGAGTTTTTTTCTGCACAGACAGCAGAGGAATACATAACTGGGGCTTTCCATGGAAGAAGTCAGGAGGCATCCAAACGACTATGCCACATGAAAGTAGTATATCTGTGCATATGGAGCTATACTTTAAATTAGATTTAATAGGTAATGACAGATAAATTGTACACCTTTTTCACACAAAAATAAAGTAGATGGATTGTGTGAAGCCAGGTTAATAGAAAATGAATAGGCTTATAGATATAACAGCCTGGCACTTGCTGTTGGCACTTGTGTTGTGCACCCAATATAAAAGGAAAGGGACATGGGCAGTGGTGTCTCTGACTCACTTGCTTGTGCCCTGTTCATGCACACATATTCTAGGGTTAGGTAAAAATTGAGGTGGATGGATGGGGTGAAGGGGCTTTGGGGAAGAGGGGAATGTCTGTTGAGGAAGGAAGGGAGAGGACGGAAGACAGAGGTGAGTGGAGAATGGTTGTATATGGATGATGTTGTGACTGCATGAGGAGGAATGGGCGGGGGGGTGGGGGGTGGGGTAGTATGTGTGAGTAAATTTTGACGCAGCCCGAAGGGATTTCTCCCCGTCCTCTCCTTATATGCAAAGGGGGACGGAGAGGGGGGGTCGCCGATTAAATGAAGCGGCCTTGCTGTGGATGTACTGTGTCTTGCGACACTGCTTCTGACCCAGGGCGGTGGGCAGGGTGCAGGGATGACCCGTCATCCAGGAGGTGCTCAGATGAGAGGAAGGGTGGGAGGGGTGTGGAGTGTATTTAGGGATGAATTGGGTGGGAGTGTTTTTATGCCTTTCCCTTTTTGGCTACCTCCCTTGGAAGGGGGAAAAAGCCTTGGTATATGTATGTATGTATGTACATTATGTAAATTAAATAGTTTTTGCACCACACCTTTAATTTCATTCCCAGTGAAGATAAAAAGCCTAAATAAAAGGCAAATAGACATTCTAGCTACTGGATTGAAGGAAGTGATCAAATCATGGCTGAGGTTTGATACATCAATTCAAACACAATTGGTAGTCTGTGACAATGGAGAATGGTTGTGTATGGATGATACTGTGATGCATGGAAGGGAGGTGGGGGATAGAGGATGAGGGAGTATGTGTGAATGATGTTTAGATGCAGCCCAAGGGGAATTCTCCCTGTCTTCTCTTTTTCTGCATGAGGGGATGGAGAGTGGGACAGCAATTAAATGAAGCAGCTTTGCTGTGGATGTGCTGTGTCAGCTACATTGCTTCTGACCCAGGGCAGCAGACGAGATGCAGGGATGACCCATCATCCAGGAGGAGCCAAGAAAAGAGGGAAGGAGGGGTGGTGAATAGGAGTGGAGTATGTGAGGATGAAATGGATGGGAGTAGAATTATGCCTTTGACTTTGGTTACCTCCCTTGTAAGGGGGAAAAAACATAGGTATATGTATGTATGTATGAAACTTGAGGCAACATTCAATGAATTAAAGATGACAAAAGATAGGTTAAACATATTGAAGAAAAGAACATTTGGAAGATAACCATCTCAGTTTCATAAATGGAAGATCAAGCATATCAACCATGTTAAGTTTATATTCAAGTGTGATTTATGTACTGCAAGAGAGAGTAAAGATGCAATTCTATGAAATATGACAAATTAAGGAATGACAGGATATATGAATAAACTGGGGATACAGCTGGGACTAGGAGAAAAGTACAACAGGCTAACTAAAGATCTTTGTTATATTGTGAGAATGGATGAAGGTAGATATCCTAAGAGGATGCATAAATGAGTGGTAACAGGAATGGAAATGAGGGTTAGACCAAGGAAAAATTGGATAAGTAGGGTGAATGAAGTTAATGGCCTTTTCAGTATATCAAACAAATAAAACTGTGTGTGAATGACAAAAGGAGTTGGAGAAGAATGTACAGGTTAAGCCAAAGACCTGTTGCATGAGAGTTGTAGACCTAGCATGAGCTTTCAGTATTACTGGGAAAGAAATAAGGTACAATTTTCACATGGTTTATAAGGAAGGAATTCAGAAAGATGAGTGAAATGAGAGGTGTAACAATGTTCATCTCCCATGCCCAGCCACCTCACTTTGTAGATAATAGTACATAGACTGATAAAAAAGTACGGTCTTAGAATTTCTGACACCAAAACAATGTTACATCAGCTCCTGAATATTAATGGTACTTCATGCTCCATGTAGCAAACACCAGGTAACTTTCTTCAGCTGAGTAACAGATTCCAGCAAGAATGAGTCTTCATCAGCTAAGATCCTTATCAGGTCTGGATCAGACCCTCAACTGAAGGGACTTGATATATCTACCTCAGAAGTATTTACAACTTATCATCCAACACAAAAATTATGCATCCAATATTTCTTTAAACAAAAGTAAAAGAATGTACCTTAAAGAAAGGGTGTATATCAGGTGTGGCTGTCCCACTCTGTACTGATGAGTCTGAATGTCTATTTGGTGCACTGCCAACCATTTTGCCTCCATAACTTTCACTGTCTGATCCAACCATGGCAGGATTGTCTGTTATATAACGGAAAACTTTGTAGCAGGTTTTTACTCTGTCCTTACATGTAGGGATAATTGGACTGGAGACCTATTATGTTCATTATAATCATTAAGAATATGAAAATTAAATAAAAAGATCTTTTCAATACTTTGCTTCAAATTAATATTCAGTATTCAAATAACAATGTACAAGTTCTAGAATCTGTATATGTAAAAAAAAAAGAAAAGAAGAAAAAACATATAAATAACTTTTGAAGTGTAGAATAGAAAAATAAAAAAGAAAAAACATTAATACAAGTCCTTCTCTACCTCCACAGAGAGGTCTCACCTGTTCCACCAGAGTTGACTGTTCCTATAGTTGTGTTGTGATCAGTATCAATCACTCCACCACTTCCATCTACTGATGTATGGTCTCTTGGCATTTTTTTCTGAAAAATGAAGAAAAAAGCCAATTTTTTGTGAAGTGTTTGGAACTCATGTTTAGCATGATTACTCAGTTGCCTTTTAGACATAGAAATCAGAAATGAAATGCATATACTTTCTAATAACACATAAAATTCAATAAACAGTTTACAATCAGAACACCTAAGTGCAAACAAGGCTTACCTTATGATTTACGGCCAATTCTCCCATCTGTGAGCCATATGGTGCACAATAGGAGTGTGGAATAAATCCTTCTTGCTGCCCATTTTCTGCTATCACATATACCCAGTCATTCTCCTGATACAGTACATTGACAACCTGGAAATAAATCTCTATGATAGGATCACTCATTCTATGATGATAAATTACTCTGCTTGAATTTCTCATAAGAAGTTTTATTACTATGTTTTCAATGTTCTACCATGTATTTCCATGAAATAAAGCAAAATGAATTTATATTTGTCTAAGCCATGGCAAGCCATAATTTCCCTTCTGTTGTGAAAAATACTTGCCCATTTATTATGACTGCTGCTAAGATCAGCTGTGAAGG
>NC_134819.1:37454038-37463165 GCF_046742065.1 Oratosquilla oratoria | reverse complement strand
AATGGGTTAAGCCCACGTTCGCTCGTTAGCCACACGGCATCACCCGTTCTTCACGAAATCCCAAAACGCTGTTACTTTTTTTTTTTTTATAGGATCACGAGAAGTCCTTCGTGCATCCTTAGCCTCCTTACCCGGGCGTATCTCCTATACGCCCGTACACTCACGCCCTCAGCCTCTCCACGCCAGTGACCTCACGCCCTTAGCCTCTTCACGCCCTGTCCCTTCCTTAAGCCTCTAACAAATGATTTTTCTTCACTGTTGGACATAATATCTGTTTCTCTTTGCTCTCTGTGCGCTGGCATCGTCATAAGAAGCTGGCTGGCCTCTCATTCGCGTAGTTTACTGATAGAGTAGTTAACAAATGGGTTAGACTTAGTAACGTTGAAATAATTTGTTGTTTTAAGAGATAATTAGATATCTGTTTTAAGATAAATAAGATAAGATAGGGATGAAAGGTGTTAAGGGACATGGAACTGCCTAGTATAGGCCTTATGGTCTCTTGCAGTCGCCTTAAATTCTTATGTTAGTTGTGGGCTCGAATCCCGAACTTTCATGTTTTTGCTCTCACCCCTATCCTTCTGCTTCTGTGTTTCTTCTGGCTCAGGTCTTTGCACATTTACTTTCAACAGATTTTTTCCTTAACTTTTTATCTGATATATATTCTGGCTCTTGTCTCTTTTGTGTGAGGATTGTTTCGTCTTTGACAATTAACCAGCGTTTCTATCCTTGGAGGCAATGTCACGCTGAGACCGGCGGAGTCAAAGAGGTGGTCAAGAAGAGAGTGAAGGAGATAATTAAGGAGAGCAGTGGAAAAGAGGGACTTTTTTTTTTTTTTTTGAGTGGAGATCATTCTCCAATCAAAAGAGATTGCTTTGTGACTCTGGTCTGTAGGAATGTTACTGAAACTACTAAGATATTGAATGCAAAAATATATATATACAGCCAATACCCCACACGGAATTGTCTATTTACCATATTTTCCGTTCATTGTGTCTAAATATAGCAACTTGACTTCTATTCATATCCGTATTCAGTCACCCCAAGCACACACCCCCCCCAACCCCCCCACACACATACAATGGGTTGTGTAGCCCAATATTGTTCACAAAGATAGAAGCACTGTGAAACTACAATCCATAACAGGAACAACAAGAGAGAAAGAGAGAGAGAGAGAGAGAGAGAGAGAGAGAGAGAGAGAGAGAGAGAGAGAGAGAGAGAGAGAGAGAGAGAGAGAGAGAGAGAGAGAGAGGGACAGAGAGATAGAGAGAGAGAGAGAGAGAGAGAGAGAGAGAGAGAGAGAGAGAGAGAGAGAGAGAGAGAGAGAGAGAGAGAGAGAGAGAGAGAGTACCATGAATCGCTTCCCTTCTACACCCTATACTATAGTAGAAATTGAAAACTTATCCAATGTTTTTTCCTTGACTTCCTTTGACATGGTCATAAAGTAACAAAGCTCTTAACTTGGGTCTTATCTGCAACTTGATTAAGTGCAACACTTTACCATGAAAACAATTAAGCCAAAGGGTTTTGTTATTTTATTTATTTATTTATTTATTTTTACCAATCTCGTTTCCACGTTATCACCTTATCCATATCACCAAAATCTCCCCCCCCCCCGACCTCCCCTATCCCCCTCCCGCATCCCGGCGGCCCAAAGTCAATAAATAATCTCTTAATTACCGAACTCTTCCTTTCAATGGTGACGTCATTAATACCTGGGCTCATCTAACCATGACACACGCATACGAGTACATACATACATATAAATATGCATACATACATACACACATACATACATACATACATACATACATACATACATACATACATACATACACACATACATACATGTATATATATATATATATATATGCATATATATATATATATATATATATATATATATATATATACATACACGTTCAAGTGAGTTGAATGTTCTCACACATTAGTAAAATGAACTGAAAATCCCACTTTCGAAGAAAAGAAAGACCTGGGCGGCTCAAATGGACCACGTGTTAGCAAGGTTACCTCCCTACGTCCCTTTATGTATCCCCTCCTATTATATATAACCCCAGCCAACCATTTGTAAAAACACGCTGAAGAGGATCACAGACACTGGTCTTAATATACGTATATTTCTACAACTTTCTTTTCTCCGATAGTGGGATCTTCATTATATATATATATATACATATATATATATATATATATATATATATATATATATATATATATATACATACACATACCGATTGAGTCATGACGGGTAACAAGAAGCAAGTAATCCAATCCTCTTATTACCATCCTCAGCCATATCCACACACCGCTGACCCTAATGCATCATCCCTTGTTTCATAGACATCGCCCGCACGCTACCCCCCACGGAGAGCCATGGCCATATTCTCTAACCAGCCAAACACTTGAACGACTTGTTCAGAATGCATCGTCTTTTCCCATAGAACAGTTCTCATTATTTCATTCGTTCACCATTTTCCTTGTTTGAATTGTCGAAGTGTATATAAAGATTGTTAAAGGATACATTTTCCCATAATAATGTTATACTAGGTTCTTATTTTTTTATCTTTATCACTATCTCTCTCTCTTCTCTCTCTCTCTCTCTCTCTCTCTCTCTCTCTATATATATATATATATATATTATATATAATTTCGATATATATATATATATATATATATATATATATATATATATATGTCTATCATTCTCTCCGTCCTTCTAGTTTTGTCTACTTTTATTTATCAATTACGCCATTTTCTAGCTTAGAATCTGGTGGTTACTTAATCTAATTTAATTTTGGTTTATCTTCGCTTCATTTATGACGATTTCTATTTCGTTTTATTTATTCTATTTTATTCTTATTCTGTTTTATTTTATTTCATCTTATTTTTATTCTATTTTATTTATTTATTTACTTATATAGTTATCTATTTATTTATTCATTCATTTATTTATTCATATTTTACCGTAGTTCCGTTGACGTTCTGGCGTTTGACCGCCACCTCGACCTACTTCCAACATCACTGACAGTCCCTGAATCATTCCTCAGCTTCTCGCTGAGACGTTTTAGCTAGAACGTCCTGGATCTTTTGTTATCTATACCCGTCTAACTTTCAGAAAAAGACCCTTTCTCCGTGAGGCATTACAAAGGTGTTTCACGCGAGACACCTTTGTTGGCTCCTTTCCCTCACCCCTTCCTCCTCCCACCTGCCTTCTTGTTCTCCTGTGTCTCTCCCTCCTACTCCCTCTCTCCCGCTCTCTCTCTCTCTCTCTCTCTCTCTCTCTCTCTCTCTCTCTCTCTCTCTCTCTCTCTCTCTCTCTCTCTCTCTCTCTCTCTCTATCTATCTCTCTCTCTCTCTCTCTCTCCTCACCCGACCGCTTGCTGCCCATTCATATGTAAACAGTTTTCATCTGGTTTTTGGTAAGACTCTAGACGCGGACTCAATGTCGACTCATCTTTGCTTCCTCACCTACTCACCCTTCCACCTCATCTCATCTTTACATCACTTATGCAGACGGACCCGTCACCTTCTTCATTTGATTTACCATCATTCCAGATGCTAAACCACTCTTCTCACAGCTTATGGACGTACTCTCCTCACGGGCTTTCAGTACATGGCTCACTTTTTTTTTTTTTTTAATCTTCTTCTTCTTCTGGAATCTAAGTTCTTCTCCTCTTGTCTAGCCTCCCAACCCTCACTCAGACTCGCCCCCCAGCTTTTCAATCACGTCATCTTGCCGTTTCTCAGACACTTCACCCTCCAGACAGCCATAAACTTTACAGCCGCTCTCCTATTCAGACCTAGCCATCTAGTTACCCAGCCTCTGAACCCCTAATTTTCTTATACTAGTTCGTTTATTTTCTAGCTTCACAGCTCACCGGCATACCAACCTCCCCCCATAAGAAATTGTAGCTTCACAACAATCCTCAATCTTTGTACTCAATTCTGCCCGATGACAATTTACCTTGTGCTCTATTGCTGTCATGTGCGCTGGTGGCGTCATCGGAACCGTACTGGCCTCGCATTTTCTCAGTTATGGGTTCGAATCCCGCATTCCTCTCCGATTCCCACTAATGACTGTTACCTGCCCCAAGAGTCCAAGCGCCTAATTATGGCGAAGGTGACGGTTTTGACCACAGCCACTAAGCGCCTCCTGGCGTACAGTAGGCTCCTCACTACATATCGCTGTCTGTTTGACTACCTTTCAGGATGTGGGAGCAGACAACAGGCGTGGATAGGTACACTAAGTGTTACTTTAGGTAGACAAAAACGTATACCTAGGTCTCTAACAGTCGCCAACCGCCACTTGTGCGGACGTTTGGGCCCAGGACATAAACCCAATTCGGGATTTGGTCCATGACATAAAACGTCACCAATTTCCGAAGTGGGTTTATGTCCTGGGTCCAAACGTCCACATAAGTGGCGACTGACAACAATTGGATTAAGAGGCCTAGGAGTACTGATCGAAGCACCAACATCAAAACGTCTCTGCTCATCATCCGATGAAATGTTTTATGAACACTCGAGCTCCATTCATACCTGCTACAGCTATAGCACCGACCCTCTGATAACTCTTCGCCAATTTAAAAAGAACAGGTTTGTATATGTAGAACACAAACTATTATAATCCCACTACGCTCAAGTTCTATTCACACCTGCTACAGCTTTGATACTATACACAAAAAAAGAATTGGAATATATTACTTCTTCTTGTTATACTTGTCACATACGTTTATATGAAAGGTGTATTTGTCATACAATGAAATTTATTCTTTGCATTTATAGTTTTCTTTTGTTGGTTTATTGCCCATATTTTCCTGCATCTACGTCAAACGGGTTGCCCTGTGACAGCAAGAAAGGTTTTAAGAATTTTAAGAAAGACTATATTGAAATAGTACATCTCAATGGAACAAATACGAAATAACACAAACCAGTATGCAACTCGACCACAAAAAAAAAAAAATTACATAAATCAATATAACTAATTGTGATTCAATTGTGCTTGAGTTGTGCTTGACCTTGACGGCAACTGGTGACTGTCACTTGCCCAAAGCTAACCTAACCTAACCTAACCTAACCTGACCTGACCTAACCTGACCTAGCATGACCTAACCTGACCTGATCTGACCTGATCTGACCTAACCTGACCTAACCTCTATCCACTAATAATATCTTTACCCTCCCCTCCAGGCATACCTTGGAAGACGTTTCTTTAACCTCAACGGAAGCTCCTCACCGCCTAAAAACACAAACTCCACCGCTCTACCCAGCGTCTTCCAGCTACCGGCTCCTGTCACAAGTGCCTCTGGTAATCCGCATCACCCGCACCAATATTCCTGGGAACTGATCCTCGCCCTGTCTAGCAGGGCCGGGGCTAACTTCTCCCGATATTTCCTCACCACTACACTAATTCGTCCACTCCTCCCACTTGCACTCGAGCCAATCCTTCTGTATCAGTATGTCTTGAAGGTTTTCCGCTACAATACTCTCAAGACCAGATCCAAACTAACCTGATAATATTTTGTCCGGGACAATATTTATGTATATATATATATATATATATATATATATATATATATATATATATATATATATATATATATTTATATATGTATATATATATATATATATATATATATATATATATGTACGTATGTACTGTATGTATGTATGTATGTATGTATGTATGTATGTATGTATGTATGTATGTATGTATGTATGTATGTATGTATGTATGTGTGTATATATATACATGTATGCGCACTATATTTGTTGTCTTATTGAATATACCTAAGAACGTATTCCAATACCATCTGGGTCACACAAAGGCACACCATCTCTACCCTCACAGTGTGTTCTCGCCTCCCCAGGAGCCACAAAATAACACCAGTGTTAGTCCCTAACTCCCACAACACCCCATGAGCTATCTTAGCCTCCTCCCCGCAATCCAACACTCCCCATCTCCCTTCCCCACACCCCAGTAATGCCCAACACACCTCCGTGTCCGCGGTAGTTCGCAGGATACCTTCGGCACGCACCCCCCGCGCCGCTGTGTTCTTGCGCCCAGTGGGCGGTCCTCCGCCAGTAACCTGCTCCCTTTCTTCTTGTCTGCACTAATTTACTTAAAGTACAGCTACGTCGAATCACCGGGGCTACCGGCGGTCGCACCGCGCGCCCCGAACAGTCCTTCCCCCGTTCGGACTCCGTGCGGAAACATGGTCGGCCTTGGGCTCTGTAAAAAAAAAAAAAAAAAAAAAAACGATCTCCATGAAAGAGAGTGACTGTGAAGTGACTTAAAAGGCTTCAATGTCTTGTTAGCGTCGTTTCTGGAGCGGAGGTGGACGGCGTGGCTTGTGCAGGGCCAGTCCTCGGAAGCCAAGGTGGAAAGGATCGGGACACAGTCGTGGTCTTCTTTCATAGGGGCACAAAAGGGGCAAAAGGAACCTCCACGCCTCCCCTCCCCCCACGCCTCTTTCTTTGTTCCGCCAGAAGCTCAGTGTCACCCGCGAAAACGAGCGCCTGATGAATGAACACCGTCCAGGATGATTCTATTACCTTGAAGACCTCCATGTTTATCTTACCTTTGCAAGTTCCCCGGTATTTTCGTTTTTCCATTCTTTAATGTTCCAGGACCGGATGGACGTGTCTCCTTCCATGCCCTCCCAGACACCGAGCGAGACCAGAACCTCTACTTCAGTTCCCGAGCCAAGGCAAGAGGGCGTTGTAGATGTAGTATGCATCTCCGAATTTACCGTGAAATGTAAGCTGGTTGCCAACTTGCCAGTCTATTCAGACAGAGCTCAATGGCTTGCTCCCTCCCTCATACCCCACCCCCAAAGGTCTCCTTGTGCCCACCACCATGGGGGAAGGTCGGGGCTCCTCTGCTCGCCCCACTAATCGCATAAAGAATCCTATTTTACTTCATTGACGGCATGACCCGCTCAATTGACTGGTAATGACTCGCGATATATCAACTTTGCGAGATCGATGCGAGGGGCTGAATCAAGACGTGTTTATGTTGGTGGCGGGTGCCCTAACCTCGGCGATTATTCGCACATATCTTCCTCTCCCTCACCCTATTCTCTCTCTCTCTCTCTCTCTCTCTCTCTCTCTAGATCTATCTATCTATCTATCTGTCTATTTGTCTGTCGATTTATCTATCAATATATCTATTTATCTGTTCATCTATCTATCTATCTATCTATATATATATATAATATATACATATATATATACATATATATATATATATATATATATATATATACATATATATATATATATATATATATATCTTTCTCTCTCCCTGTCCCTCACTTCCTCCTTTCCTTCCTCACTCCCTCATTCCTCTCTCTTTACCTCTACCTCTCTCCTCTCTCCATATTTCCCATCTTTTCTTACCCCATTCCACTTTACCTTCATCTCCCTCCCTCCCTTCCTCCTTCCCTCCCCCTCTCTTGTTTCTGTCCTCCCTCCAGTAAACACTACCACCCACCCGCCACGAGAAAACCCACGCTGGAACCAACAATCCCACCCCAGGGCCCAGAAGGCGCCACTCTATAGAACTAAATTCATTATTCTCAGCCCAAAGACATGGAGGTTTAGTGCACAACCGCTACTGTGCGGGCCGGACTGGTCGGTCCTGGACACAGGATTCGAATACCTGTGGGTTCAAGGTGAGTGGGCGAAGGGTGGGGCGGGAGTGAGGGGCGGTCTACGGAGGTGGTCGAAGTACCTATGAGTGGGTGGAAGGAAACAGTTATTATTCACTGGAATAAAAGAAGTAGGGGGAAAAATCCTGCCAAGACTGTCACCTTGACCCAGTGTGCTCGGGCAGCCGAGACAAATGCTCGCCAAGGAAAGGACGTGATGATGGAGTGGGATTGGAATAACTGTTTATCTTTACAATGTAAACTGTCCTTCAAGTAGATGGTAATAGAAAAGTCACGTGTGTTCAGTAAATGTCTTGGATTCTGAGTGAGACGTTTGATGGGTTACAAGACATATCACCCTCCCCCACTCACTCTCTCTCTCTCTCTCTCTCTCTCTCTCTCTCTCTCTCTCTCTCTCTCTCTCTCTCTCTCTCTCTCTCTCTCTCTCTCCATATATATATATATATATATATATATATATATATATATATATATATATATATATATATATCTCTATCTCTCTCTCTCTCTCTCTCTCTCTCTCTCTCTCTCTCTCTCTCTCTCTCTCTCTCTCTCTCTCTCTCTCTCTTTCTTTCTCTCTCTCTCTCTTGCTCTCTCTCTTCCATCTGTGTGTGTGTGTGTGTGTGTGTGTGTGTGTGTGTGTGTGTGTGTGTGTGTGTGTGTGTGTGTGTGTGTGTGTGTGTGTGTGTGTGCGTTTATGTATGAATTCATATTTGCTTCTGTGTCCATTTTTACATGTAAAGAGTGGCAAGCTTGTCCATGTAGGATACCTAATATGAAAGATTTTTCATTATTATTGTTATTTTCAATATCGGATCCAAAAAGGAATATACACTTAAAACTAACGGAATGTCCAGAATTCATGAGAGTAAGGTTCAAATATGAATTTTCTTTAATTGAACAAATAGAGTAATTTTCATTCTCTTCTGTACCGCAATACATTTAACTGAATTTGTATTATCTAACTTATGGAAATAAAATAGATAACGAACTTAGCGTCGTAGAAGTTAAGACCATATTATCTAAATTGTTCGTTAAGATAACAGACTTCAGAGGCTCTATTTTGGCTAATATCAGGCGAATATATTTAATCTAAAGGTGGACCAGATAATTACGGTCAAAAGGCCGTGGGGCTGAGTGTCGGCGGAGAGGTGCTAGCGAGGGTGGAAAGTAGTGCGTCAGCGAAATGCCTTCGAAATCGGAAGCCAAAGGGTCGTGGGCACTGAATCCAAAATAAGCAGAATTCGCTGCATGACTGATGCAGAAATACTGTATTTTGTATTCAGATTCATCGGAATTTCAAAGAAGCCTGGAACCCATGCATTTAGGTCCGAAATAAACAAGACCAATATACAGAATTATTCAAATGAAATGAAATACACCGACGGGAGAGTAATATGATACAAAAGATATTGGCTCGATAAGATAAACAAATG
>NC_134819.1:37434038-37436538 GCF_046742065.1 Oratosquilla oratoria | reverse complement strand
TCTTTCCTTCTTTCTTTCGTTCAAATTTTCTATCACCTCTCTTCATTCTATTTACTCAAAACGCAATTATATATAAAACCTTCGGAGAATATGAGTATTTTTCTTTAGTTTAGATTGCTTTTTAGTTCCATACCTTCCATCTGTGGATTTTTTTTTTCGTTCTCATACAGTATGTTTACATTTTTCCTGCTTTTGCCAATCCTCGTTCACTCCTCCTTTATTATTGCTCTACATCATCACAGCCCACACTTGTTACCGCCTTTCTCCATCTTTATCTGTCTTCAACTTCTCTTTTTTTTTCTTTCCTACTTTATTTTCTTTGTAATTCTTTCTTTTGTTAATCATCATCTGAGCGTAGTTAGTTTATTTTTATGTTTGTTTCTTGCTTATTTTTTCGTCTTTTATAAAATAAGTTCTTCATTTCGGTGACGTCACCTGAGCTGAATAAAATCGCTAAATTATTAATCATCAGCCTGAATAAATCTTACTTTTTTTTCTACCATGATGCTGCTAGACACAGTCGGTTCCTGCTACATAAGTGGAACAATGTCGAGTCTGTCGCAGTTCTCCTCGTCTTTCTTTTCCCTTCTCCCCCTCTCCCCCCTGACAGCCACGCCCTTAATATTCGTTTACATCCTCCCTGACTCCACCCGCCCCCTTCCTCCATCCCTCAGATCCTCCCGCCGGGCCGGCCAAAGGCACCTGTGCGCATTGGCGGATCTCTAAATAACCACTTCTGTTTTTCGAAAATGACCACCCCTGCTCCTCTGCCAAGTCCCATCAGCTCGCCGCTGCGTCGCGCCACGCCCCGCTGCTCACCACCAACGCCTTGTGCCGCCCGCCGCTCGCCGCCGATGGTTATCGGCGGTCTTTCACCAGGTATTCTCCTCCTCCACCGCTGCCCCGGCAGGAGTGACCTCAGAGGACGAAGTAGAGCGCCCACGGAAAGAGGACTCGTAAATGATGTGCGCTTTTTGCATATATATGTATATATACTGTATATATATATATATGTATATATATATATATATATATATATATATATAAGTATACACACACACACACACACACACACACACACACACATATATATATATATATATATATATATATATATATATATATATATATATTGCTCCGTAAAGACCGCCTTTTCATTTTAAATTTAAGACAAAGATAATATGAAAACAGAGAAGAAATGTGGAGAGGGGGTGTAGGATAGGACGATGGAATAGAAATTGAATAACCTTCACGAAAGAAAAATATAAATATGATTGGGTGTGATTACACCTGACTCACGCAACTGTCAACATTGACACTTCCAATTGCCGACGAATTGTGCAAGAGGACGTTTACAATTGTTGAGGAATTGTATAAGACGTTTTTGGTATGTCACAGGAAATGGTGTGGCCACAAATGAACACTGTCACGGACTCTCTGGGACGGAAATCCTTCGACAATGGTAATGTGACAAGTGTCCTGGATTCTGATCACTTCTGGACATATGCAATAACCCGCAGGTTCTGAACGAACATGTAGACAGGATAGACATTCATTGTGAAGCGAATAGACAAGGAAGAGAGTCTATGGATCTCCCCGCGGCTAGAGTATAGGAACACGAGAAACGTTTCCAGCGTACAATGACCACAGGCTTGACAGGTATTGGCTCGAAACGTTGCATGGTCGAAAAATCGCAATTTGATCGTGAATTCTTTTCAAGCTCAGGTGGGATATAGTCTAATGGGTCATGCACGGCCTTTGAGTGCATGACGCCGAATGCATTTATGGAATACATGTCACGGGGTCTTCAGGTCTATAGCAACACATATTCTGTATTCAGGGTAAGGTCGATAGAAGGGCGGGGAACACGTGTTTTGAGAGCCAAAGGGGAGCGGGAGGGGGTGTGGGGGGAGTGGAGGGTGGGGGTTGTGGGGGTGGGGAAGGGGCGTAAGGGAAGGGGGAGTGGCAAACGTGGGAGTAGGGAACCGGGGTAGGAACAAATGCCCCCTCATATATATATATATATATATATATATATATATATATATATATATATATATATATATATATATATATATACACACACACACATATATATATATGTATATATATATATATATATATATATATATATATATATATATATATATATATATATGTATATATATATATATATACTGTTTTTGTGACGCCAAGGTTATTTGTGAAGCTATTGCAAAACGGGAGTGATGAATTGTTGATTACATTCTTAAATGCGTATAACGGTCACAGATTTTTATTTAGTACCATGTTCATACAGATCAATTACCATGGATCTCTATGAAGGATTGTCATATAATATGATCGATTCATTTTAGGTGAGAGCAAATTATTACGGACATAGGCAATACACTGTAGGAATATATGTCACATGATCTATGTAAATTGTTAAAGATAAAAATACATATTACAGAACTGAGCTAAAATAAGGGGACCTACTGAATCAGACGAATTAAACATA
>NC_134819.1:37411538-37426538 GCF_046742065.1 Oratosquilla oratoria | reverse complement strand
GGAAGGAGGATTCTGTAGAGCGTATATGGGGAGCATTTTGGGGATTGAAAAGAAAAAGATGTTTGGAACCAAAGAAGAAAAGCCGAGGGAGGTTGGAATTCGGATGAAGGACATGAGAAGAAGAATCTTAACGGTAAAAAAAAATAAAAAACGAAGAACAAGAAGAGAACCTTGGGACCAGGAAGGGGGAAAGTATGTATAGAAGTCAGCGAGAAAGACCATAAGAAAAATCACGAGGAGATTTTGTATTAGTCCGACCAAGGTGAAGTAGAAGGAGAATTAGTAAAACATCAGGTCAGCTTCGTTCATGAAGAGAACGAAGAAGTCCGAAGCTTCAAGAGTACATTATGGTTTCAACGGTACATCGGGCGTTGATGGCATAATCGGAAGCGTGTTGGCTTCGCATTCGCTTAGTTGAGGGTTCGAACCCCGCACTCCTCTCTGATTAGCAATAGTGGCTGTTACTCCCCCTAACAGTCCAAGAGCATAGGACACAGATGACCTCTTCGGCAACAGCTAATAAGCGCCTCCCAGCGTTGGCTCCTCACCCTCATGTCCTCAACTTTCTTTGCCGTGACCCTAAAGCAAATCTGTTGCCAGGAGGCACCACAATCGGACAGAAAATCCAGACACACTTCCAGGGAGTAAAAGAGGGGAAGAGGACAATAGAAGGAAAACATTATAAAGAGTAGAAACAAGAAAAATTGAGAAGACACACACACACACACACACACACACACACACACACACACACACACACACACACACACACACATATATATATATATGCATATATATATGTATATATATATATTATATATATATATACATATATATATTATACATATATATATACATATATATATATTATATATATATATGTTGATGAAGGTGGAAAAAGAAGTCACGGGTCTAGTTCCGAGTTCCTGAGTTTATTCCTGACCGGTTTCGCTCTATGCCTCTGAAGAAGCATAGAGCGAAACCGGTCAGGAATCAACTCACTTCTTCTTTTTCCACCTTCATTAACTTGTCACAATGTACCAGCATATATATATATATATATATATATATATATATATATATATATATATATATATATATATATATATATAGATAGATAAGACATACATTAGGACGACTTAGAAACAACGGAATTGGTGGTGAGTGGAAGAATATTAGGAGAAATCCTCTTAAAGAAAAGAAACGAGCGACAGAGAAAAGAGAATATATATATATATATATATACATATGTTTATACACATATATAAGTATATATGTATACATATACACATATAATATATATGTATATACTATGTATATAAAAGTATATATTTATACATATACATATATGTATACAATATATACATATATATGTATATATACTTCCTCCGGTGGATCTTGGACCTCTTCCACATCCATATCCGTCAGCATCAAGCCTCGCAATCTTCTTCTGTCTGGTGCAAGTTCCATCCATCTATTAGGAGGAATTAGAAAGAACGGAAGGGACGGTGAGTTGGGTAGGGTATGGGAAGGAAGACTCAAACAGAGTCTAGCGTGACAAACGGAAGCAAACAACCCGTACATGGTGCTGTGCGATTTACATGTCACGACTAAAGGGTTTTGCCAATGTTTGTCAAGGTCCCCAACCCCTAACCATCAGTTGACTTTGGGATTAAGGATGTGAAGGCATTCAGATACGTGTGGACAGTAATTTTTCATGGTTTCTCCCTGTGTAGTGGTTACAAAGTCAGATACATTGCGTTTACACTGGAGATTTACTCGCTTTGGCTTTGCATAGGATGTATTCAGTCGAAGTAATCTGTTTGGATAATGGAATATGTCAAGCTTGTCGTAATGGCTTCCTCTATGCTCGCATGACACAGTATTAGCCAGACATCAGGGATGGTATTAGGCGGGACATGATCAATGATAAATCTTTGTACCACTAAATTCATGCACATGCATTTACAGCATCACTGGCTGACATTGAAAAGCGCAACGACTGTTGAACTATTCATAAAAAAGAAAAATTCATATATACATATACATATATATATATATATATATATATATATATATATATATATATATATGTATATATATACATACATATATATATATATATATATATGTGTGTGTGTGTGTGTGTGTGTGTGTGTGTGTGTGTGTGTGTGTGTGTGTGTGTGTGTGTGTGTGTGTGTGTGTGTGTGTATGTATATATATACACATACATATACCAAAGGCTTTTTCCCCCTTATAAGGGAGGTAGCCATATATATAATGATAGAAATATATAGGTGTATATGTATCTATGTATATATATTGGAGGTGTCCCTATCGGCCAGAGTAGGAATGCTGGTCTTTTTCACTTTGTGTTATCCATTACTATTCTACTTGAACCCCTCCTCTATGACTCCACCCAATAATAGGAGCGCTGGTTATCACCGACGAATTATGATTTCTATTCTTTTCCATCTTTGTTCTGTTTTGCTTAGGAAGATGAGGATGAGGAACAGTGGCCGGAGGGAAAATAGCGATTCAGGAAGACAGAAAATAGGACCATTCCTGAAAACATCACAAAGACCTTGACTTAGTCTGAGTCAAAAAAATCGTTTCTTTAGTCTCAGATCGCTCACTCCACACATAGTTTGAAAAAGCTTAAGCGTTTTTTATTCTGTCTTTAGCTTAAAACCGGGTAACCACACTAACATGGAGTCAACTGCTTCCAAGTAAGAAGAAGTTGGGAGGTAAAATACAAAAGGCTTGTAAAATAACACCAATACGAAGTTACTTATATCAACAATCGTCTAATGTAAATAAAAAGTATAAATCCTTGAAGCATCCAAGATTAGATATGCTTGCATGTTAGCATGACTGATATACATTGTCTTTTTTTATGACTTCGGACCTCACCACGACCGATTATAAACTGTTTCGCCTCCTTTGCCCTATATGCTAGGGCTGCCGATGCACGTATCAATCACTAGCACTCGCTGGAATCCAACTGAAGCACACAGGAGTCCGAAACCAAGGCTCCACAACGGCACACGCTAATGCGCTCATCCTGTAAAGCCGGGCCCAGTATCCTTCATCAACTGGCTCAGTCTCCTTTAAACTCCGGGAATAATCCTCAATAACCAGGGCCCAGTTCATCATACGTCCCATTTATCTCTAATCCCTCGCAGAGCATTAAAAACCTTCTTTGATACAACTTTTGCGCGTCACAGGACCAGCCGCCTCTTCTCCGAGCCTCCACCTCACCTCGGTCGGTCTTGTATCCACAGGCAAAACAAGAAATCGGATTAATAACCAAACACAAAATGGGACAAAGGTTGACTATATCGGATAAGGCTACCGTCGCCCTTTGTGTGTTTCAAGTTGTTATTCCCAGGGTGATTCTCCTCCTCCTCCTCCTCTTCCTCCTCCTCCTCCTCCTCTTCCAGGCAGCCGCTTCTTATTTTTGTCGACCCCCTTTCTTTCTCCTTCCTCCTATTTAACTTCTACCGCGCTGAGCCGTCTCAACCGTGGCTTCATCCTCTTCTTTTGATTCTTCGGGACCTCAGGCCTTCTTCCCGGTAGCCGTGTAGACCCGTGATATTAACCCCGGCCTCCCTCTGAGATGACCTTTCCAGTTAGCTGGTTCATTTGCTTCAAGTATTTACCTTCTCACCGCAGTGACGTCGGATTATCTGAATAGAATCGTCCACCGTTGTCCAGTATAGGGTAAGTAAGGTATGTCAACGACGGCTAAGGGGTTAGGAATAAGGACAAACTCTATAGTTAATACATTGCCTTCATATTACTCTTCATATTATACACACACACACACACACACACACACACACACACACACACACACACACACACACACACACACACACACACACACACACACACACACACACACACACACACACACACACACACACACACACACACACACATACACGCACACACACACGTCATCTGTGAAGAGGTTCTTGCTGTTATGCTTTGGCCAAACTGCTTAATTTACCTGCATACTTGAGTACTAAAGAGAATAATCCTGGAATGTACCTCACAGTAAGAGCAAAAATAAAATAAATAAATAAATGAATAAATAAATAGTGACGAAGACAACCTAATTAAGGTGGGAGTATCACAAGCTCAAAAAAACAGCCCAGAGAAATGCAAATGCATCCTTCCCCTCCCCCTCCAAAAAGTAAGAGGAGAGAGAGAGAGAGAGAGAGAGAGAGAGAGAGAGAGAGAGAGAGAGAGAGAGAGAGAGAGAGAGAGAGAGAGAGAGAGAGAGAGAGAGAGAGAGAGAGAGAGAGAGAGAAGAGAGAGAGACAGAGAGAGAGAGAGAGAGAGAGAGAGAGAGAGAGAGAGAGAGAGAGAGAGAGAGAGAGAGAGAGAGAGAGAGAGAGAGAGAGAGAGAGAGAGAGAGAGAGAGAGAGAGAGAGAGAGAGAGAGAGAGAGAGAGAGAGAGAGAGAGAGAGAGAGAGAGAAAACAAAGTGCCACAATGAAGCTGTTTTACATTAGCTACACACAGCTTCGGGCCCAGATATCAAAAAAGAATAAAATCGTCAAAGAAGCTAATAAAACATGTACGTACTTTCCTAAAACCATCATCGCATCAAAAATAGCAAAGAAAAACAACTGGACAGCATGAACGCGTTATACACTCATAAGGGAAAATTGAGTTGTATACAGAAAGAAGAAAGATGAGAAAACATGATATTCTATTAAATTGATAATCAGACAATAAGTCCAATTCTTCCAGGTTTCACCGATGGATCCAGCCATTACATGAGAGTGACAGAGACGTTTATCTAAATGTTGCAAAGCCATTGAAAGGAAATTTGGATTTTCGAATAAATTGCATCATTCATGATCGTGTGAGCTCTGCCTTGACCGCTTCCAACATGGTGACGAACTCTATAAGATTTATCCTGACTAAACACAGTCAATTTTTTGTATATAAGGAAGCGACCTTTGACCTCAACGGGGTCTCGCTCGGAAGAAGAGGCTTTCAGACCAGAGTCCACCGGTTTGGTTACTTAAAACAACCTATCGTTAGCTGGAACTAAACGGTCATCCTTCTCCCCCCCCCGTATTGAAGGCATCAAATGTATGCATATATTCCTGAATCCGAATGTTTCATGGGTGTATACACGTGTGAAAGCGTGTACCTACGCGCCAGATACGGACATCATACTTGTCTTCTCTCGTTCTTGAACCCATGCGAGGAGGAAAGAATCGGGCTAAGCTGGCAGACAACAGTGGCCGCGGCCTACACTGCTACCGTACCGTCTTTCTTTTCTTCTACTACTGTTTTGTACAACCGTGAAATAGCTCCCCCCTCTACTCCCCCCCACCCCCTGCTCCGCCTTCCCGTCCAACAAGGTTCCCTCCCCTCCTCCCACTACCTCTCCTCCTCCAACTCAGCTACCCTCCCTTTCCTCCCTTCCCCCTCACCCTTCTCCTCCCATTTATTCACTCCTTTCTCCTCCTACATATCACATCCCATAAGTCTTCTTACTCTTCCAAATTTACTTACCAAAAGCTGCCCCTCCACCCTTCAGCTAATTCTATATTTAGATAACTAATTATCTACTTATATACATACATGCATACATACATACATACATACATACATACATACATACATACATACATACATACATACATACATACATTACACACATACATGCATATATGCATACATACATACATACATACATACATACATGCATACATACATACATACATACATATATTACATACATATATACAAACATGTATATATACATACATACATACGTACATACATACATACATACATTACATACATACATACATACATGCATACATACATACATACATACATACATACATACACACACATATGAGCGGAATGGTGGAGAGTTAAAAAGAGATAAACAGTTTTAATTCACTGACGTTTCGTCCTTACCAGGACATCCTCAGAATACATACAAATTCATAAAATCCACAATTTGATCCTAGCCATGTCCCCCTGTTCTCTGTGTTTACCTCAACAATTTTACACTCATTTGTCTTCCATACTTCTATAAGGCATATATACATATATAGCTGCAGTGATGTCTGAATTAAACAAATCCAGCAGTACATTCATTCATTCATCTTCCTATTTAGATTACTTATTTACTGATTGAGACATGTTCCACTTTAGTTATTTACTTATAAATCTGAGTATTTACCGAGGAATATACTTTATTTTCTTTTTCTAGATACTTTTGATTGATTTACTTATCAATCTATTCGTTCATGAATTTAATAATTTACTGTAGTTACTAATATCAAACGAAATGGATAAATTATTGAGTAAGTAATCTGATTTGTCACTTATGTAAGAATCATTTTCATTATTTATTTTGAATATGGCTAATCTATGACAATGAAAATAACATAAGCATTAATTCAGTGCTACCTTAAAGAATATAATCTCAGATGCACTCTTGGTTATTTCATTTATTCCATTCATAAAAAAAAATTTAATTTATGTTTTTTGCATAGTTGCTCTGTGATACTATGGTCATGTCTGTACGAAATTCTTCACACGAACAGAATCGCCGGTGAATTGCAGACCCTCTAAACTTTTTAGAATATTGACTATTTTAAGAAAAGATTATATAACTTATGGATAGAGATAATAGGTGGTCATGGACATGGAACTCCCTAGTGTAGCCCTTATGGCCTCTTCCAGTCTCCTTTATTCTTATGTTCTTATATGCTGTTGCTGGAGTTTCAATAATTTAAATAAAATCACCTGGCGACAGCTGGAATAAAAAGCTAATGTCGGAGAATACGTGGAAAGAATTAATCTAGGTTGGCGACTAATCTTTCCATCTACATTCTTCAATTTCAAGTTACTATCTCACCAAAACCGTCTCTTTCGAAAACATCAGCATGTTTCTTGTTGATCCTCTTTATTTATTTGTTTCTTCTTCATTTAAGGCTTTCTGATAACCTTCTCGTGTTCTTCATCTATATTCAAATTATTCTTTTGTTTGTGGAGGAATTATGACAAGTTGATAAAGGTAAATGAAGAAGACTCGTTCTTAGTCCGAGTTCGTTCCTGACCGGTTTCGCAATGAACTTCTTCAGGAGAAGGAGGAGACCCAGTACAAATCTAGACAGGAATAAACTCGGACCAAGAAATATTTCTTCTTTATCTATCTTCTTCATTCTTTTATTTCTGTAAAACAGAGTCTATGAAACATTTGTATGACAGATAACGGAGTTGAATTACAGAAATGAATACCACATATCATCATATTTTCTTATCACAATCTTCATTATATTGTAATACATCACCAGAGCCCAGAGCTAGAACCCACCACCTACATATATCATAATTGAGCACCACCTTGAAATAGTATCACCATTACTGGCGTGTTCAAAACTACTACCATCACCTTCACACATTTCATCACCATTCTCTTGAAATGTCATCACCATAGTCACCACATAAAAAATATCACCATTGCTTGCACTCATTATATCATAATTCTCTTGAGTAACTATTAACATTTTGAAATTTCCACCATCATATACACTCACTTCATCCGTCTTTTAAAAGGTGATATTATCACCATACTCAAAGTTGCCACAACTACCTCTACTTCTATCATCTGTCTCTCAAAATGCAACTATAATTACTGTTGTATTACACACACTTCCATCATCAATTACACTCGCACTACCAATTTCTCGAAATACTATTACCATTACCGCCGTATTCAAAATTACCACCACTTCCCACACCATCAATCTCTCAAGATGCCGCTGCCATTACCACCGTCCTCAAGATAACCACCACCATCCAGACGCACTTCATCATACACTCTCTTCAAACATTATCACCCCTACTACTAAACCCAAATTGACCACCACCAACGCCCACGCCCACAACACCGACATAATCACCAACAACAGCACCGCAGCAAAGTTCTCCACCCGCACCTCTTCCACCTCTTCTCCACCTCCACCTCCACCTCTTCCGTACTAATGTCGCCATGAGCGCACTCACTTAAGTCCCGAAAGTTGGCAGCCACTTTAGCCTCTTGAGCACCTTGCGACACACACATCGCAACTTTATCAAGGGCCACATGGGTGTACCCGGACCCGCTCAGGTTATGAGCAACATCACAGCTTATTCCGAAAACATTCCCCGAAGCTGTCGGCCCTGACAGACACAGTCCTTTGTCAGGAAGTACAACCTTAGTAGCCTCCTTATCATTCGCTGGATGATTTCATTCGACTAAGGGCAGAGGCTTCGTCCTTTGACGATTTTGATCTATCTAGATATAACCCTCTCTTTATGTCGTCAAGCAACTTCATTCAGGTGTGCGTCTCTCCTCTGCCATCGACGAGTTGGCAAGCATTTTGAGTACCGTCCACTTCTATATTAATGTTCGACGGTTACTTCTAAAACCAAATGAGCTAGATGAACAGCTATATGATATCCAGCCTTGAAGTCACATAGTGACATATATTATATATATATATATTTATATATATATATATATATATATATATATATATATATATATACATATGTATCTATATGTTTGTACACACACACACACACACACACACACACACACACACACACACATATATATATATATATATATATATATAATATACATATATATATATGTATATACTGTATATATATTGTTGAGGCATTGTGACACGTTGGTGATGGTGGGTGAGGAAGACATAAATCATAATCCAAATTTAGTTATGACTAGTTTCACATAAATAGACTTCTTCTCTGAAGAAGCCTATTAGTGCGAAACTAGTCAGAAATAAACTTGGATTATGTTGTATGTTTTCCTTACCCACCTTTATCAACACACACACACACACACACACACACACACACACACACACACACACACACACACACACACACACACACACACACACACACACACACACACACACACATATATATATATATATATATATATATATATATATATATATATATATATATATATATATATATATATATAACCACAATGCACTTAAATTCTAAGCCATCAAAGGCCAGCATGCTTGAAATTGAAATGTGGTACTACCCAGGACTCGAAAATCAATTGCAAGTATACATACATACGTTCATCTTTTCAACCACACCTACATACTACCAATTGCACTATCATGCCGGAGGTGGGTTGAACAAAAAAATCGTGTAAATGTATGTAACTCGAGCATACAAATATGAGAAAGTTGTGTTCAATTTATATCTCCCTCGATAGCACAATGGTCTAAGTCAATGTTCACTTGTTACGTCCTACCTGGGTTTGAGTCCTTAGCAGGTCCCCGTATCAGTTTCCGTATATGCTTCCGTCGAGCTCCTCGTCAGTCTCGACCGTGATGGCATGGAATTAAAGTGAAAAGTAATGTGGTTGAAAAGATGAATATCTCTATAGTGGGGACCCTTCAGTGTGTTTAAAATAAGCATTATATATATGTATATATATATACATATATATATATATATATATATATATATATATACATACATTATAAATATATATATATATATATATATATATATATATATATATATATATATATATACATATGCTAATAAGAATCTGGTAACTTCTGCTCAATTATGCAAGAGTGTCTTATGGGACAAAAATTAGGAAGCAGAGCGCTTTCGTATATTTACATCTTCAGTGCACTATGGATATAAATATAAGAAAGCGTTCCTGTTGGTTACTCTTGCATATACAGTATACATATATATAAAAACTCCCTGACCAGGAGCCAGTTTAGTCCCAAGATAAAAAGGACGTATTAAACGTATTAAAGGAGACCTAGCTACGATCCCATTCTCTCGACTGTTAACAGTAACTTTGACCCCTCACCCACCCTCCGCTCCCTTCCCCTACCTTTCCCTTCTTCCCTGCCCCTCACCTCCCCCCACTCCCCCTGCACCCCCTTTTGTTTGACCACCGCCTAAGCCAAGCAAGTAGTAGACAAAGCTGACTTGGAAGCTGACTTGCTGACCTGACGGATTTCATGATGGATGACCTCCAGTGACCTCAGTCAATGACTAACTTGACCTGTCAGCCCGACATTCTCCCACTGCTTCCTTAATCCTCCTACTACCCCTCCCCCCCACTCCTCCTTCCCCATCATTATTGCACCCTTCTCCTCCCCACCTTACTTCATGTAGGTACAAATCACCGACAGTAAGGACTTGGCCTGTGTGTGTATTCACCTTGGTCATAGGATCACGTGCTGGACCCGTGAACGGAAGCTATTTCCCTCCCGGAAGAGAGCTCAGAGCTCGTATGACCAATCTATGGGTAATGCTGTGATCTTACACGCACACACACACCCAACTCCCCGCCCATGAGTAACGACTCGAAGCCCAGTGATACTGAAATCATTTCAGCCCTGGGCAGGATTCGAATCCAGACAGCCGTAATGACAGTCGGGGACTCTACCAACCGCGCCACCTTGTGCGTGTGTGTGTGTGTGTGTGTGTGTGTGTGTGTGTGTGTGTGTGTGTGTGTGTGTGTGTGTGTGTGTGTGTGTGTGTGTGTGTGTGTGTGTGTGTGTGTGTGTGTGTGTGTGTGTGTGTGTGTGTGTGTGTGTGTGTGTGTGTGTGTGTGTGTGTGTGTGTGTGTGTGTGTGTGTGTGTGTGTGTGTGTGTGTGTGTGTGTGTGTCTAGAAGCATGTGTTTTGCGTGCATGGTTATGGAGAAAGTTTGTGTATGTCATCATATACAGATGTATATACATATATCATTTCCTAGGCATACATACTTATATGCATGTACAGAATCACGCAACATTATTTTATGACTAATGAATAATCTTCAACCAATCAATCAATATGTATATACAGTATATATATATATATATATATATATATATATATATATATATATATATATATATATATATATATACATATATGCAAGCAATCACATCACCGTGATAAAAAATGCAAAATAACCACAGGAGAAGGCAAACTTGTAGACAGTAAGTTCTTTCGTTTATTACATCTTCAGACTAAATATATATATATATATATATATACTAATATATATATATATATTATATATATATATATATATATATATATATATATATATATATAATATATACATGCACGTATATTACCTTGAGCTTCTACTCTCCCTCCGTTTTGCTGCCCTCTTTAAATCTCGTCTTTACCATCTCTGTGACTCGACCTCGTCAGCACGATATTGCCCCCAAGGATAGAGACATTTGATGTGCCCAATGGTACACTAAATTCTTTTTCACTTTTAAGCAAGACGCTCACCCTGGGGACGATTCCGACCAGCTAATGAGTAATCAGGAATTAATGAATAAATAAATAAGAAAAAAAAATTAACAAATAGATAAATAGACATATAGATAAATAGACATATTAATGTATAAGTAAATATATGAAAATAAATAATAGATAGGTGGTTAATAGATAAATAAATTAATTAATAAATTTATGAATATATAAATAAACAAATACGTAAATGAATAGATAAATAAAAATATAGATAGACAAATAAGTAGATAGATAAGTAATAGATCAATACATACATGTACTAAAGGCTTTTCCCCCCTTACAAGGGAGGTAGCCAAAAAGAAAAAGGCATAAAAACCATTCCCAACCATTCCTTCCCTGAATACACTCCACTCCCCTCCACCCTCTACCCTCCCTCTTATCTTGGCACCTCCTGGATGACGGGCCATCCCTGCATCTTGTCCACTGCCCTGGGTCAGAGGCAGTGTCGCAAGACACAGCACATCTACAGCAATGCCGCTTCATTAAATCGGCGACCCCCCTTCTCTGTCCCCTCATGCAGAAAAGGAGAAGACGGAGAGAAATCCCTTCGGGCTGCGTCAAATTCTGCTCACACATACTACCTCACCCCCCATCCCCCCCACCCATTCCACCTCATGCATCACAACATCTTCCATATACAACCATTCTCCATTCACCCCTGTCTTCTGTCCTCTCCCGTCCTTCTTCAACAGACATTCCCCTCTTCCCCAAAGCCCCTTTCACCCCATCCATCCATCTCATCCTAGGTCGCCCCCTCATGTTCACTCCCTCCACATCTGCCTTCCATACCTCTTTTACCAGTCTTTCTTCACTCATTCTTTCCATGTGTCCAAACCATCCCAATACTCTTTCATCCACCCTATCTCCCAACTCCCTTACCACCCCTGATTATTTAATGAACAAGTAAATAGATAAATGAATAAATGTATGAATTAATAAATCAATAAGTAGACAAATACATATATGAATGAATGGATAAATGAATGATTGAATAAATTAATTGATAAATAAGTAGGCAAATAAATGAATAAATAAATAGATAAATAAATTACTAAATAGAAATACACCCATGAACATACGTTTACAGAAGTCATCACGAAACTCGTCTCAAAGCGACTGAACGGAACAATATGATCATCCAAAGAAGCTCAGCATGTATACAGGATGGACCAAAAACTGAGAAGACACTGACGAAAAAAAAAAAACAGAATTATGAAAGCACATTAGCAGAAGGAGGAGAGATATGTGGAGTGTTCTTGTCCAAAGGACTCTGCCTTCTATGAAACATGATGGAGTGGAGACAGAGAGAAGGAGAGTAAAGAGTGGAGGGGGAAGGGAAGATGGAGGCGAGGAGACATGGGGGGAAGGGGGTGACAACGCTGGGAAGGTAAACAGGTCTCATGGAAGGGGACGGGGAGAAAAGGGGGGATTTTGACGGAAGAATAATATGGATTTTGTGAACTGAGAAGAAACGGGGTAAGCAGATACTAGCACGTGGAAGATGGGGAGATGGGGATAGAGATTGAGAGCGGGGATAGGTAACCGAAGGGAGTAAATGACAATTTATTTTTATGAAAATATAATCAATGTTATTTCTTTGTGTGTGTACACATACACACGTGTAAGTTTTCTGGTAGGGTGCACATGTGTTATTGTGTACATGCGGGTAGTTAAAAATTACATGCGTACGAATAATATGCACACACACACACACACACACACACACACACACACACACACACACACACACACACACACACACACACACACACACACACACACACACACACACACACACACACACGTGTTTGATCTTATACACAAAATTACTACTGCCTAGCCATAAACACTGTCAAGCCAGGGACACCAAGAACACACGGTAACTAAGTACTCTCCGTTTCGTTAAGTTTCATAATGAATCGTACAATTCAAAACGAAGGTTGCAGTACACTCTGAAGCGAAAATATAGATAGATCAGAGGCCATATATATATAGGATCAAAACCTTTGATGGGTCAGTTTTGCAGTTTTCATCAGGATCTGACTATAAAATGTGTCCGAAAAGCATTGAATCTCAAGCGAAGTTGAAGAACGAAGATTTTTTTTGTTTTTCTTCCCACAAGGAGAGGATTCCGTTAACCCATTCAACACGGAGACGTAATTTATTGGTTTTATTCTGGTTCAGAATAAGCTATTTTATTTAGCTGAGGGAAACCAACTCGGACCTCTAGTGACTTCCAACTAACCAGAGACCCTTTTATTTCGGTGTCTGCTCCCTCAGCTGAATGAAATCGTTTGTTCACAATCAAGACGAAAGACATTAAATCCGTCACTATGTTTAAGGTGTGGTCGTTTGTCCACATTGGTTGGTGCCCAAGGTCATATTAACTTTTTACCAGGAGACTTGTTTGAGAAGTGAGTTGTTCCAAGATCTTAGAGCTCTTCAAGGCACTTTAACCATTTTAAGAAGTCTGCTGTGTGCTGTGCCTTCCTGCATTGCCTCTGACCCATAAAGAGTGGCGGGGATGGGGGATGATCCTTCTTTCATAAGGAGCTAAAATGGAAAAGACAATGAATGTATTTTTGTGTGGATATGGGATGGGCGTAAGGTATGCTTTGTCTTCGTCACATCTTATAATAGAAAACGAGTCTTGGTATTTGTATGTATGCGTTGTGTCTAATGTCAAGGAATTCTTTTTTTCTTTTTTTTTAGTTCAAAGAAGCCCCTCAATATGTTTGTTCATTAAAAGCCGTAAAAATATGTACCATGGCTGACACAACGTGATTTCATTTAGTCTAAATGAATTATTTTATGTGGTCGTTCGTTATCAATTTTATAAGCTACTGTATTTCAATTAACTCTGCAAAGATAAAGCCCTGCAGATGAGATTTTTGTAGCTCTTGCTTGCTGCAACACTAGACACATACACACCAACCACACACACACACACACACACACACACACACACACACACACACACACACACACACACACACACACACACACACACACACACACACACACATGGCGCACTGGTAGCGATCGCGGCTGCAACTACGGCGGTCCGGGTTCGAATGCCGCCCAGGGCTGAAATAATTTCAGTATCAATGCGGTGCGAGTCGTTACTCCAACTCTCTTGGGTAGGGATTTGGGTGTGTGTATGCGTGCAGGTCACACCATTACCCATAGATCGGTCATATATGAGCTCTGAGCTCTCTTCCGGGAGGGAAATAGCTGTCGATCACGAGTCCAACACATGATCTAAGACCATGGTGGTGAATCACACACACACACACACACACACACACACACACACACACACACACACACACACACACACACACACACACACACACACACACACACACACACAAACACACATACACACCAGACAACCACACTAACCTAGCGAAGAGAGACTAAACAAATACAGAACTTGTACCAAACAGAAAGAAAGAGAGAAAAATAAAATAACTGATGACTCTGGTAAGTAAAACGAATTGTTTTTAGGCAACTTCCCCTTCGGGTTCAATTCCCTTGAGTCTCACGTATTTCCACACAGTCTCACGTATTTCCACACTCCCTCTTCTCCCTTTCTAGTGTCGATCCCTTTATCTTCCCCACTTTTCTCCAGC
>NC_134819.1:37386538-37389038 GCF_046742065.1 Oratosquilla oratoria | reverse complement strand
CGATAGAAACCGAGATGAATGATAAAAGGCTCAGTCTGGAACAAAGAGAACCGTAGGTGCTATGACAGACGTCAGTGTCATGAACTCTTACGAGGCACAAGATGTCATCCAGGTTGAGCACTGGAGCAGACATGTGTGTGAGATTGATGAGAATGAAGCAGCGAAGTTTTCCATCCAATGCATTAAATGAATTTGTTCATGATTTTACAGATCACTTCTGGAGCGTTATGATTTCTATAGGATCAGTGTTTTTGAAAAGGAAATATGTCTGAAAAGAGTCTTCATGCATTAATTAGGTAAAATGATGTACACATATTTAACAACATGAATAATTTTTGAAATGTGTTGTCTTTCAATTTATCTCCTATATCAGACTAATGTACTCCATGAAACTTGTTTTGGTTCAAGATAAGTGATTTATTTTGATATTGATGGCTGAACTGAGTTCCACAGACTCTGTTTCAGTCCGTATGATCAATCTTCAGACCCCCGTGGTGTGTTAACAACAAGAAAAACAACAACATTCTCAGTCTTTGTCACTGTCATGAAGAGATTAGGTTAATTGGGGTTCAAATTGCATTATGATCTGAAGGGTTAGGTATGTTTTAGAATTCTAGAGGCAAAAACTAGCGCTTCTATCCCTTGAGACAATATCACGTTGAAGAGGTACAGTTGTAGAGGTGTTTGAGATGAACAACAGCCGAAGCGAGGAAATAAAGAACAGGAGAAGGTACTATTGATATACATACATATACATGTATATATATATATATATATATATATATATATATCATATATATACATATATATACATATACAGTACATACATACATATATATATATACATATATATATGTATATATATACATATATATATATATGTATATATAAATATACATATACATATATATATATACATATATATATATATATATATATATATATATATATATATCAGACTCCAGTCCCTCAAGGTATTGCCTGTACAAAAATTATATAGTCAGAACCCTATACGGGGAAAGGTTTTGGTCAGGAACAAATAATGGTGAGGAGCCTACCCCAGGAGGCGCTCAGTAGCTGTGACCGAAGTCATCACCTTTGCCCTATTATGCCCTTCTAGGGACTGTTGGGGCAGATACCCACCCCACCCCAACCCCAAACAAGATTCTCGTTGAATTGAATTTGAAAACCTGGAAGACGATTTCGTTAAAGTATTCTAGACTTCCCTAAAGACAATTCAACATTGTGTCTAATTTTCGTACAGGTTTTACTCCTCTTAGTTCGCCATTCAGCTCCTAAATATATGACGCAAAGGTGATTTGACATCTGGAGATTCGAAAAATTAGAGATCATAAACGAAGTCGTTTTTACTCAAACAAACACACTTGAGTCGCGTATGTGTGACAGGAGACTTGACTAACATTTACTGCTGGGAACTGGAGAGGAATACAGCATTCGAACCCACAACTAAGCGAGTAGACCAGCATGCTTCCGAATACGCCACAAGGTGGAAATCCAACTAAAGGACTATCAATACTACCCAAATTTCTTTTATAATAAATCTTTCACTACCATACACACATAAATAGAATCACGTAGGACCAACTTAAACAGGATCCCTCAGTACAGAAGGCGCTAATGGAAATGACAATATGAGTCTTTCTTTATTAAAGGAATAAATAATCAACAGATAAATATGATTTGATATGAGTCTCAATAAAAAAAACTCTCTTGGCGTGGAAAAGGCTTAAGTAATCATATCTTATTAGAATGAAGAGGACATAATACTCAAACCTATTAAAAAAAATACATTTTGGAAATACTTTACAAAAGATGAATATGGTAGAATAAATGATCATGTCTCTATTTCTATTTCAAAGACTTGGAAACATGAAAACAGCAACTAAAGATGAGACGATTTTGATACCCAAAGGAAAAGAGAAACAAAGTAAAAAGAAAAAGACGACAAACAGGAGTGTGTCTTCTATGGAATCAAACAAAGGAATGAATATTCTATGTGGAAAAGGAAAAATGTAAGGTATATGAAAATCAAGAAAGTTTTTAAGAAAACAGCAAGAGAAAGAGAAGTAAGCTGCATTAGACAAAATGGGTAACTATTCTAACATACAAAAACTGATAATTTCATATTTCAAGTTAATGCCACAAAAATTATGTTGTGGAAATCTTAGCACTCTAAGACAAAGCAAATGTTTGATATGGAAATTGTTCATTTTCATATGACTATAAGTACATAATTGGTATAAGAAAAATGAAAAAAAAATTAGTAACCACAAAAGATTAATGTCAATAAATAAGAAAAACAAATAAGTTATTCTTTCATTCCCACTAAGATAACTTTAATTTAATTTCCTCTTAATTTAGAATAAATATGATTTTTTCTCTTAATTTTGGTTTCTTCTTCATTTAGAAAACTTCAGTTTGATTTCCTCTTTATTTAGAATCACTTTAAATTAGAAAGTAATGAAGTTTTCTAAGAATT
>NC_134819.1:37371538-37374038 GCF_046742065.1 Oratosquilla oratoria | reverse complement strand
GGAATGGGCGGGAGATGGGGGTGAGGTAGTATGTGTGAGCAAAAGTTGACGCAGCCCGAAGGGATTTCTCGCCGTCCTCTCTTTTTATGCAATGGGGGGACGGAGAGGGGGGGTGTCCCCGATTTAATGAAGCGGCCTTGCTGTGGATGTGCTGTGTCTTGCGACACTGCTTCTGACCCAGGGCAGTGGACAAGGTGCAGGGATGACCCGTCATCCAGGAGGTGCTCAGATAAGAGGGAGGGTGGAGGGGTGTGGAGTGTATTCAGGGATGGAATGGGTGGAAATGATTTTATGCCTTTCCCTTTTTGGCTACCTCCCTTGTAAGGGGGAAAAGCCTTGGTATATGTATTTATGTATATATACATATATATATATATATATGTATATATATATATGTATATATATATATATATATATATATATACATATATATATAATACATATATACATGTATGTATGTATGTATGTATGTATGTATGTACGTATGTATGTATGTATGTATGTATGTATGTATGTACGTATGTATGTATATGCATGTGTATGCGTGTACCTGTGTTTGAGTATGCGTATGTGTATGAGTATTTGCAAACGTATATGTATATGTATATGTATATGTATATGTATATGTATATGTGTATGCATAAGTAAATATGTATATGTATAGTATATGTATACGCATATGTATATGTACTGTGTGTGCATATGTATACGTATATGCATGTGTACATCCATATATACATATAATATATACATATATATATATGTATATATATATACATATATATATATATATATATATATATACATATATATATATATATATATGTGCATTTCTTATTGAATAACACAGCAAATTGGGCGTTAGTTTTCTTCTTATTGAGACTTTCTATTCTAATAACTTTTCCCTCTGAAGGAGAGTCCATGTTTGGGTAGAAAAACTACTAACATTTTACGACGTTTTGCCTATGCATTAGGCATCTTTTGGCAATTTATTCAGGAAAGCTACATACTAATATATCAAAAAGATTGATACATTAGGAGAGATCTAGGGATTGACAGTTCATTTGCCAACCCGCTACTCGTGACCCATATAACTCTAGGGTCCCGCATATATTTTGTTGTATATAAGATGCTTATAATTTCTGATTATCACTGCCTCCATGCATTTTAGTCTTGTTTTATTATTATTCCTGGTGATTATTATTGTGTTCTTGTTTAGGTGTTCTCTTGATATGTTGCTCTTGTGAGATTTCGTCATGTGTGATTTTATCGCCCCGGTCTGCATGTGGTACGTGAGTCTTTGTGAAAGTGTTTGTGTTGTGTACCCGATATGTACACAAGTATATCTATGCACAATATTGCTCTGTTTTAATTTATCCTTTTGTGCTGCCAATTTGTTTATCATGGGGTTCCTGTAATAAATTTTCAAATTAAGCTTATCCCCTTCTTTTGTAGGTTTACAATTTTCAGAACCTTTTCATCTTTTTTATAAGCTGAAGACATTGCGTTCTGGTAGTAAAGGTTAATATTACTGAATTTACTACTTATATCTGAAACGATGGTGTTGGCTAAATCCATTTTAGTTTTTATTTCTTTATCAATGTCTTTCAACGGGTAGCCATTATTAGGTAAGAATTGTTTGATCCTGTTTAATTCTTGGTGAAGCTGAAGACATTGCGTTCTGCTAGTAAAGGTTAATATTATTGAATTTACTACTTTCATCTGAAACGATGGTGTTGCTAAATCCATTTTAGTTTTTATTTCTTTATCAATGTCTTTCAACGGGTAGCCATTATTAGGTAAGAATTGTTTGATCCTTTTTAATTCTTGGTGAAGCTTGGCAAAAAGTACTCCCAATGGACTGTCCATTGCGACACCATTAACCTGGAAATAATTTTACCTGAAGGGCATCTAAAGGGTGCTTTTTTTGTGCAGGCACGTAGCTTGTCCTCAAGAACGGGGCTTGGTGGAAGACATTTCGTAAGATCATTTGAATTGTTTCATCCACAACCACGAAAGAGAAGAAACGCTCTACATCTAACGAAGCTAAGATTCCTTGAGGGGTAGTATTTCTAAGGATATCTATGAATTCGTCTGTAGAGCGAAGGGCATGCGTAGCAGGGATGTTTGGGGTAATTAGGTCGTTCAGTTGTTTTGCCAGGTGGTATGTGGGAGTAGGTATTTGTGAAATGATAGGTCTTAGTTTGTGGCCAGGTTTGTGAGTCTTAGCATTTCCATAGAAATATCCGGGTTCATAATGACCATGCAAATTCTGAAATCTAACACCATCTACTACTGCATTTGCGATGTTAAGTAAGTTTTCCTACCCAATCATGGACTCGTTTAGAAATATTGTATACTCTCTCCCTCATTCAGAGAGAAAAGTTATTAGAAGAATAGAAAGTCTCAATAAGAAGATAACTAACGCCCAATTTGCTGTGTTATCTAATAAGAAATGCATTAAAGAGAACCTGCTCCCTAAATTCACTGATATATATAT